>NW_022589728.1:25419873-25532205 GCF_004348235.1 Phoca vitulina
TTCTTTCTTTCTTTCTTTCTTTCTTTCTTTCTTTCTTTCTTTCTTTCCTTCGTTCCTTCCTTCCTTTCTTTCTTTTTCCTTCGTTCTTTCTTCCTTCCTCCCTTCCTTCCTTCCTTCCTTCCTTCCTTCCTTCCTTCCTTCCTTCCTTCCTTCCTTCCTTCCTTCTTCTTTCTCTTAAAGAAAGGCAGACTGCTACATGCAACACCTCATTTGGATGTGTCTGGAGTCTTGGAAGCTTGACTACTCTACATTCTCCTGCAAATGGACCTTGAGAGCTTGTTTGGAGGTTCTAGCAGGGGAGCTCAGCTACTCGTATACCCTTGATGGAAGATCAGTCCTCTGGTCCTCCTCTATCAGGGAAGGTCATCCTCTTCACACCTCCCCGTTGAGCATGCAACTTCAGGAAGGATGCACATGGAGCAGTGAGGGAGGAAGGCGACCTGGGCCTGGCCAGACAGATCAGCTGCATCAACCCTGACGATCAATGGGGGTGACAGATGTCGCAGCCAGATTGCCCTCACATCCTCAAGAGTCCTTTCTTAAAGAATGATGGGGCATGCTAGATAATTGATTTCACCAGTGTGTCCAACCTGCTTCATGTGGACCAAGTGGCCAGATCAAAAGGACTCTGAGAAACAAACTGAGGGTTCTAGAGGGGAGGGGGGTGGGGGGATGGGTTAGCCTGGTGATGGGTATTAAGGAGGGCACGTTCTGCATGGAGCACTGGGTGTTATACGCAAACAATGAATCATGGAACACTACTCAAAAACTAATGACGTAATGTATGGTGATTAACATAACATAACTAAAAGAAGAAAGGGAATAAATTAAGCCTCCAGTTTCCAAAGGCAAAAAAAAAGCCCACTCAGGCCTACTTAGCCCATAGACCGCAGGCTGGCAACCAGAATTTGGCAGGAGTATCCTGAAAGATTAAGGTCCGCAGGATGTGAGCAAAGGCACTGACAGCATCTGTCACAGTAACTAGATAGGCAAGGTTACTTCCCTCAATCCGCCGGAGGGCTAGGAAGGAGAGGGACCCAGCGGACTTCTCTCCTGAGGCTACCCGCTATAGCACAGTGCTGCAAAGTCGCTCTGGTATTATTACAGCACACGCATGTGTACTAGTAATAGTTGAGTTGGTTGGTTTGGTTTTTAGATTTCCTGTAATGATGATCATAATGATGTCCTGCTACACACTAATTGTCTACTGACTACAGAATCTGTTCTAAATTTTTATATAAGGTGACATATTTAATCTTTATAATGTAGAGTTACTATACTAAGTCTTAGGTGAGAAGACTATGCTCAGTATGGAAATTATTCCCAGATACATAGTAGCAAAACCTGCACGTAAACACAAATGGCAAGGCCATTGTGCTTTCCACTTTTAAAAGGCCCTACCTTTTACAAGATTGAGGTGTATGTCCCTGTTTGGGTTAAGGAGAGAAGAAACTTTGGTGATCCAAGGATATGATATGGATAAAATAGGATATAAAATAAGAAATGATAAAGCAATTGTCTTAGTCTGTTTGGGCTGTTATGACAACATACCATAGACTGGGTGTCTTAACAAGAGACATTGATTCCCTTATAGTCCTAGAGTCTGGAAGTCCAAGATCAGGGTACAAACAGGACTGAGTTCTGGTGAGAGCCTTCTTCCTGGCTTGCAGATGGCCACCTTCTTGTTGTGCGCTCACCTGCCCTTTCTTGGGTATGTGTGCATGGAGACCGGTAGCTCTGGTGTCTCTCCCAGTAGAAACATGCTGCTGTGTATCAGGGTTGTACTTTAGCTATTGGGTACCATTAGAGGTACTAATCCCATCATGAGGGGCTCCACTCTCAAGATCTCCTTTAAAACCTAGTTAATCTCCAAAGGTGTCACCTCCAAATACCATCATATTGAGGGTTGTGACTGAAACATAAGAATTTCAATTCAACAAATGTTCAGCAATATAAGGAGCAATTTCCAAAAACTACGTTCTGCAGAATCTTCATAGGTATTAATTATTTGGAAGAGGATTGACTATGGGAGTCAAAGAAATTGGGGAAATGTAAGTTTAAGCGATGTGATTTTTGGTTAATATATATTTTTAGAAACTGCATTTGTTTTCCTGCAAGACATTTCAGATCTTTTAACTTGTTAAATTATATTGTGAATAGCCAAGAAAAAGAGAGACTATGTATTTCCCCCAAGATTATTTGATGTGGACTCCTACTTTTCATAGACTATATTCTGGGTAGGGAGAATGGATTCTGATATTTTATACTAGATATCTTTCCCCACACATAAATACTGTTCAAGTTAATTCATTATAAATTTTCCATTTTAAATTTCCTAAATTAAGTACTGCTAGATTAAGCGTTAGAAGAATTTATGCTTTCTTTTTTTAGAAATAATGTCAGGTGAACACATTGCAAAAGATAATTATAAATGTCAAAGATGGGTTCATATGCGGATCTATTTAGTGATTAAGGCCACAAACTGCCCACTGTCATTTTCACCACTTGCAATTATTCATAATTTCAGACTTGTCTCAGCCAGATCAACTAAATTTCCCTTGAAAAATGGAGAGGGAAGCCAGTCACATTCAGGCACAGTCCAGAAGGAATTCCCTGATTTCAAGGGCTCACATGACACTATTTCTTTTTGTTTCCATACCTTATGTATTTTTTGGCAAATCACCTACTATATCCTTAATTTTTTTTATTCAAATTAATAAAGTCCTACAATGAATCCATTTTCAGTTTCTTTAAGATTCTCTTCAGTGGTCCAGAAGTCTTCCAAATCACAATAAAATATTTTTAAGGTCTTTATTCTCTCTCCTAGACTAAAGTGACACTCTGAAGTTTCACATAATTTCTAGTCTGCATCTCATAAAATACTGGCAAAATTTATCAATTCAAATTAAATAGATGTAGCACGGCGTAATCTTTCTCTATTAAATATGTCACTTTTTGCAATTGTTTCTTAATATCCCTCACAGCTTCCATCTAAGATTAGCACTTTCTTTGCTGCCAGAGTTTCACTAACCTACTGAATTATTCACTGAAGCATAACCTTCAGATATCAGGTTAGAAAGACCTTGATTATGGCAGGAAGTGAACTGTATAAACCATTCTTCTTTAAAAGAAAATTTCTCAGTATAGCAAAGTCTGAAATGAGATAAGTATTAAATGTGTGTAAAAATTAAGTTCATAATTGATAGGAATTTATCCAACTGTGACATTCCTGCATTTTGTTTATTATAATGTATAATACCATCTTAAGTACTGCAAAGCAGCATAAAAACATGTGCATTGCCATAGTGCTTATTTAACCTAAGAGGACACTGGATTTAATGAACAAAATTGTTGTATGTTAGATTACATAATGTTTTACACAGTCTCTGCATACACAGAAGAATTTTTTAAAAATTGTGTTTCCTCTTTATGTTCTATTCACTTTTCTTTCCTTCAGTATAGCTTTGTTTTAGTGTCCTATACCACTAGAGTTCATGGTGAAGTCAGCAATTCACCATGGGCCTCCCTGCAGCAAATTCTATTAGTAGCATCCATTGCTTTATCTCAATTCAGTGCTGAAAGGTTATTAGAATACCGACCGAGGAGACAACACTCTTGGAACACCTTTGCTAGTGTTGAAATCAGAAAACTCACCACTCACAAATCAGCCACTTCATGACCAATCCACTGGGTACCCAATAGCTAAAGTGCAACCCTGATACACAGCAGCATGTTTCTACAAGATGAGAAGAAAATGCATAGAGACAAATACTAGTCTACATTCATCTACATTTATTCCATCAGCCATTGGGAGAGATTTTTTTTCTCTGCAATATATTTGACCTCAGACAGCATTCAAATGACTTTCCAAATACTCAGGTGGAGCATATATATTTTAAATATCAGTCTACTTATTAATGTTAGGCTTCTCCTACCATTACCAGTGTTGTAAAAGTCAACACAACTTAAGAATGTCAATAGTGAGACATGATGCATTATTAAAGAGTGTGCTTTGATCAGATTTTCTACATAGATTTGCTGTTCAGATGGAGGCAATAAACTAAGAAACATTTTTCACCATGAATCAATGTAAGTGGTATAGACAACATTAACAATTTTCTTTTAATGTTGCCCACCCTATCCCCAACAAAACTACCGATTGCATTCTCTTCTACAATTTTAATCTGGTTGAATGATTATTTGAAAGGCTTTTTATAAGCACTTAGGGAAGTGCCCAATAAGCATGCGAAATGACAAGTTGCACAGGACAAACAGTGCACTGGGGGAGAAAGACCCAAGAAATGTGCTGGTAAAGAGAAAATTGTGAAAACATTTTTCCCTTAAGAAACGAAGAAAATCTTATTGGAACAAACATCACAATAATTCACCATTTTGTTCAGGTAAAAAATTCAATTATTATACATTCATACCTATAAAATGTTTTTAATGGAGAGAAAACTATCAGAACTTGGAGGTTTTATAAGGAGTTGTGCATGGTTTATTAGAGTACAAATGTATATTTGTTCTTCTTTCTCTCTATGAATTTAAGTATTTGAATTTTTGGATAAATTCAGTAAAAAAAAAAAGTAGAAGAGTGTCCCCATTTTATTGCATATATGTCATACCTTGCCAAATTGATATAGCTTATTTTTTCTGCATTTGGTGCTTCCATCTTTTCTGGGTGGAGTATGAATTTAGAAAATAATGGCATCAACATATGAATGTGAGAGACATCTTGTGAATTAGGAAGGTGCAGTTTGATCATCTGGTAATGATGAGTGGAGTGATAGGTCATTTTCCAAAAAAACCCAACAAACTTTTTCTTCCATTTGTTTAAAAAATGGGGGTAGAGTTAAATTACAAAGAATTTTCCTAGTGATAATTCTCTGGAAGGAGGCTTTCCAGAATTGCCTTCGCATTTACAATGATTAAGTCCCTCAGTAAGTGCAGAAATGGGTAGGACTCTGTCTAGCCCTCAAGAAATTCAGTCTTAGAGAGATGTTCTCCATCTAGTCCAAAAGGGTGTACTCAATTTAGGGCAGGGATGGCAAGTAAGAGTTATTCTTAGGTTCACATCACTCATACTTCTATTGGTCTTTTTTCTCACTGATCTCAAATGGGACTCAAGAATCTTTCTCAACAAAGTGTAGGTTGGCATTTGAATTGAAACTACGTTGCTGTCTCTGATTTAATGGACAGTCCTTATTCTATGATATTTCTACTGTGTCTGACATTATGTATTCAGGATTTACATGGATTGGAAAAAAGTGTGATATTAGGTATATCAGGAAGTGCCTCAGTAGATTGCCTTGAAGACAAAGAATTTAATCATACTAATTTATTTGAAAGTCAGGAATTTATGCCAGTGTGAATCAATTCAGGAGAGGGTCTGGGATTCATTTTCCCACAGGTCTTCTGCGGGTTAAAATAGGACATGATTTGTTTGATGCTCCTGATGCCAGTTACAATGAGCTCTCGAATCACTCTGTACATAACAGTCATCTAATTTCATTGAAATTTTTTATATAGTGCCTGCTTCCATAGAAGACCACATGTTGTCTATGGGCATAGGACACATCTATCTTGCTCACTGCTTTATATCCAGCACATCATAAGGGGATCCCTGGTATAGCATAAGTGCTCAATAAATGTTTAATAAATAAATTGATTAATTGGATGACTATCTGAAGGTGTTTGATATTTGAAAGTTCAGGCAAAATTAAACAAAAATCTAGGGGTGCCTGGTGGCTTAGTGGGTAGAGCATGCAACTCTTGATCTCAGGGTCATGAGTTTAAGCCCCATGTTGGGCCCAGAGCTAAATAAAAAAAGAAAAAACTCTAAATACAATTGTAAGACAAGATGACCGGATATACCATATTCAGCAAGCTAAACCCAGGTATTATCTTGGCTTCTCACATGCTCCACTGGTAATGGATATAAACTTTGGTACACTCAAAGTCACCCAATTCCTAACTGGCTTAATTCATGCTGGAAAAGCAGAAGGGAATGGAGAACCCCAGGCGTGAGATGTGTAACTGGGAAATAAAATTTAAAAAAGAAACATGGTAAATCTCATGGAAAGTTAAGTAAGTAAATTAGGCATATGATGGGATGGGAGAAGGGACAGTGAGTAGCAGGATTCTAAGTTTCAGATGAATCTGAAGACTGTTGGATCCCTGGAGCTTCATCTAAGGTGAAGATATATTTGCCCCTTTATACTCTTTCACTTTTCCCCTTTCTCTTTGTTTTTATTTGTCCTCAAACTGATAACAGCAACTACATATTGCAGTACAATCCAATGTAAGCAACCTTAATCTGTGGTACTAAGATCACTCATGACAAATCAAACCAGTCCATGCCCATTCTGAGTCTTCTTTTGCTAAGTATATTTATAAGAGACCGAATAGTTATATGCAAGAAATTACCAAAATAAATCGAGGGAACAATTTTTCTCCTTCTCAAACAATTCTTTCTTATTAAGATCCTTCATGAGATTGCTAATTAAGACTGTGATACAAGCATTTTGTTTAACATCTTTCTCTGGTTTGTCAGGATACAGTATTTACAGTGCTAGAGAAAGGCCGATGGCTGGTATTCTGGAATTCAACAGTGGTTTTTCAAGCACAGAACATCATTATTTCATTGAGACGTCTTTTGCCTCTGTCCCTGATGTCCTTTTTGTTACCAATAACAACTCTACCTTTGCTACCTGGTAAGCAATGGTGGTGGTTTCCCTGTGAAAATAGGCCACAAAAATGGCAAATGGAACTTCCGCTGGTGGTCATTTCAAAGCACTTGTTTCAAAACACAGACAGAAAATTTGAGTGATGTCCCCAAACCATGTAACAAACTAGGTCAGAACAATTACTCATTTCTGTGGCCCCCTTATCACTTCTTTGACTAGCCAAGGGAATATTTCACTAGTGGGATATTCGTGGAAACCCAATCAAGATTTGTGGCAGGGTGATTATTTCAAATTTATGACTGTATGCCCTATAAGTATTAAAGGAAGTAGTTTGCCCTTACTTTTCCTATGTAAAGCCATAGGATGAGGATTCTCTGAGTTAGGGAACTATTTTGTAACTAAGTCTGAGCTGCAGTTAGAGTGAGCAACCACCTAAACTGCAAGATTTATAGATTTTTCAAAAGTGTTCTCCTACTGATTTTATTTCTCCCAATAGCTTACCACCATACCTGAAATTTTCACTAGAATCACTCCTTTGGATCCCTTCAAAGCAAAGCTTTTAGCAACTTTGAGTAGTCTGCTTTGAGGTGGGGAATAAGATATTGAGGAGTTAAGACTCTGACTTACCAAATACTGGCATATTCCAGAATTCTATCCTCAGCTGATTCTTCTTCTCTAAGCTTTCTCCCTAAGCGATCTTAACCAAATCCAGTTAAATGAAGTTTGCATAAAAATATTCCCAGATTTTATCTCACTCTAACTTTTCAATGGTGCTCTATATTTTACATCTGATTTCCTATTAAACAACTCCACTTGGATGTGTAATTGCTATCATAAATCCCATCTGGAAGCAAGTACTTCTCCCAGCTTCCTTCTTCTTAGCAAATGGTATCACCTTGGATCTGGATCCTAGGAGCTCTTATTGGTTTCTTTATTTCTTCAATTTGCACATGTAATTTATTAGTAATCTGGTCAGTTCTGCATTAAAAATGTATCCATTCTCTGCACTATGCCCAGAATGAACCTATGAAAATGTAAACATGAGTAATATGTTTTCCTACTTAAATTTCTCTAATGCTCACAGAAGTTTTTTAATAAAATTGCAAATTACTATAGACTCTTGCCTCATACACTACTCTCTCCAGATTCACTATGCTTTGATGCTTTAATCACATCAGATTTCTTTCTTTTCCTTAATGCACTAAAACCATTTATACCCAAGGACCTCTCTGAAATATTTGGACTAGCTCTTTTATTTCATTCATGCCTAACTCTAAGACAAAGAGGCCTTCCCTAACTATTCAGTTGAATAGTACCCCATGAGGTCTCACATAATATTGGCATTGTCTTTAATAAAACATTAATTTTGAATTACTTAACTAATTTATTTGTTTAGCTAATTTTTATCTTACCCTTTTTTCTGAGAACAGGGATCTCTCTTATTTACTATTCCTGGGGCATATCTGAAACAATGATTAAAATACTGTAGAAACACTATACATATTGTTTGAAGGAACATCAAATGAATGGAAATAAATTCCTAGTCTCCTAAAACATGGCCGGTGTGTATTCTGTCCATTTAATTCATATGTTAGAAATGAATACCAATGTACATATTAGTTTAAAATGTAGCTTCATGTGTGTCAACTATACTCAAATGAAACATTGAAATAAGTAAATAAATAAATAAAAATTAAGGAAAAAAAAAAAGAAACATCTCTGTGGTCATTTTGGGGAAAATACAATCTGCCACATTATACTACATTGTATTCTATCCCCACTCGAATGACAGTTCTATGAGAGAGGTGACTTCTTGTTCCTCCCTGTGTGTATTTGTGGAGTAAATAAATAACAGTATCTGCTCCAAAAAAATAAAATAAAATAAAATGTAGCTTAATGTATAAATTAGATTAGGAACAAGTTGACCTCAGGACCACCATAGTCTAACATACGACTTTTAACAATTGTTCATCGGAAGACTGATGCCGGTCCATGGAGACGCTCTTTCACCGGGTGAGCCATCCGGTTCCTACACGTGGTACCGTGACCCTCTCCCCGGGGAAGGTGGCCATGGCACACTGGCTCTTAACTGTTTGTTAAGAGCTTAGAAGTGAAACACGTCACTTCTGATAGATTAGTATTGGTTGGAACTAGTTTCCTCGCCTAATAGAATTGCAAGGGGGAGTATATAATACATACTCTGGGGGAGTGTGCGGTGTATACGGTGAGCAGTGCTGCCTGTAACACATCGATGGCAAGTTAGGCAAGACACGGGAGTAAGATGTGGAAGGGATGGAGGAGAAAAGACATCACGTACTTAAAATTTGAAGAAGAGAAGAGAGCGGGAAGGAGAGGGATAAACAACTGAACTGAAACACAGCGACAGTGCCCTCTGGGCTCCCCGCACAGCCCCTGCGAGGCTCATCTCTACGCTGGTGGATCTGTTTTCCCATTTGGTGCGCAGCTGTCGCTAACGTGATTTCCTGTGCCTAGTATTATTTGAAAGTTTGCCTCTTAAACTCATGTTCTTCTTGATCCTTTTGCTCTAAAGTATCTTCCCACCCTCAGATGGCTCCACCCCAGGCTTGCCTTTGTGTTCCACTTTACAGCTAATCATCTTAGATTAATACCAGGGGCACTTTGCCTAATGGAGTCTCAGCCAGAAAGAGAGAGAGAGAGAATCAGGGAGAAAGCTCCTGCTAAGTGAGTATGTCCTCTCATTTTCTCCTGTGTCTTACATGCTCTCTGGTATAAAAGAAATCACAGAAGCCAGTGGATTAAATATAAATGTGAAGTAAGGAAATATGCGATAAAAGAAAGGCGGATAAAAACGTACTTGAGCCCAATGGGCGGACCATGTGGTGAGCTGATATATACTTTAATTCTGGCATCCCTGTGGCTAGTCAGGTTGACAACATTTCAAAGATGACAATTATTTGGAATAAATCCAAGATTATACTTTAAATAAAAATGTTCATAAATCATAGCTCTTCCACTATGAATAGGACAAGCACATAAGCAATTACTTACAGGAGCAGTATTATCTTGCAATTCAAGCTGTTTCTTAAGTTGATTTGACTAAAAGCTTATTTTTTTCCTCCAAAGTGAAAAATGAAAACATTCAACTTGTCTTGCTTTGTCCTGTATATGAAGTACAATTAGATGAATCATTTATTCTCTCAAAAGTTACATGAATGAAAAATGGGAATTCAGGAAAAGGGAAAAAAAGAGAGAGATTGATCCAGCTGCTGCAAATGGAAGCTGGGTGGCTGGGGAAGAATAGAGAACCAGTCTCCCCAGTGAGAACATCAGGTGTCGCAGGGGATTCTGGACTTGGGAAAAGGAATCTGTCTGTTGGCTTCCAAAACAACAGAACCCATAAGATAACTCTTTTTTTCCTGCTCTTTTTGTAGTGCATAAGAGTGAGCATCTCTGACTTCTGGTCTTGGATCTGCCACATTCCAGTTTTGTGTACTTAGGTGAGTTTATAACCTCATAAGTGTAAGTTGCATCATTTGTACAATAGAGATTTAAACCTCACAGCCTGGGTTTAAATATGGTGATGCATATCGAGTTCTCAGCACATTTCAGGCACATATTACATGTTGATATGAGGTTTTGGTGCTGCTAAGGCTACCATAAAGAATTTTATATATAACTATATTTATGTATCTATCTCTAACATTGAGACAATTAATTTATAGTGCTGAATTAGCTTATAAAAGATTATAATCTAATCACTGCTTTCCTATCACGGCTTATATAACACCAGGTGACATGTGAAAGCTTTACTCCTTCAATTTCTTAGTGTAGACAAATGTTTCATTGCTTACCTGTAACTCTCAGTGATATGTCAATTGCTTTTTAAAGTCTAGGATAAAAATGGTCCCGGGTATGCTACCCATTCATTTGGCAGGAAAAATGCCTCTTACCAACATACTAATGGAATAAGGTTTTTTTTTTTTAAGATTATTTATTTATTTGAAAGAGAGAGAGAGCAAGTGTGCACACACGTGAGCAGGGTGAGGGAGGTGGGGTGGGGGGGTGGGGAGGGGGAAGGGCAGAGGGAGAGAGAATCTGGAGCAGAGTTCCTGCTGAGCTTGAGCCTGATGCCAGGCTCAAGCCCAGGTCCCTGCGATCATGACCCGAGCTGAAACCAAGAGTCTGTTGCTCAACCAACTGAGCCACCCAGCATCCCTGGAATAAGCTTTTCTTGATGCAAAGGAAAGTTGTAAATTCAGTGAGTAAATATTTCATTGCCTAGTAGTGAATAAAATTCAGGGAGATGCAGAGAAGAAATCACAGAAGACAAATCCATATTAGCTCCAAATTAGATTTCCTTAACATGTTGAAAAATGCTAAAATGTAATGGGAATGGATATGTCCTGCAGGCTACTTGGACAAAACTGCCTTTTAAAGTGGGAAGTAAAGATGGTGATCCTTGATATAATGCCAGTAAATACCCATATGGACAAATTTTGGTAGGGGATATTGGAACTTGAAAAAATACTCTAGTATTATCTGAAAGAATTAATAATATCACAGCAGTAATTTTTAATCTTTTTTTACTGGAACCTACAGTATGAAGCATATTTAGCACATGACTTGATCTGCATGCACAGACACACACACACATACATACAAAAGCAATGTAAGTTTCATAAAATGATATTAACCCCAAATACATATAATGAAGTCTAATATTATCTATGTTAGTTATCTCTTAAATGTTGGTGACTTTCAATAAATTAATTCCCAGAACCTTTAAATGAATTATGACCTACTTACTTTAAAATATACTGTTTTATAAAATATTCAATTAAATTGTTAAATATAAGAGTTATAAAGGGATCTTTACCTTATTATATACTCACATGTATAAGAAAGTATAGGCATAGGAGTGAAATAATAGAAAGTCCTGAGTTACACCTGTGTTTACATAAATAATTTCACATAAAATAAAGATACAGTTCCAATCAGGGATAAGATCATATATTGTACATAAAAAATTATTAGTGTAGGTCTTAGACATCTGGAAAAATGATGTTTAGATACCCTATTTCACAACTTACATCTAAATTATTTGCCAATGCATTAAAAACATAGGTATAAAGAACAAGATTATAAAAGTTATATAATATTGTTATATTAAAAAGCTATATAAAGAAATTTTTTTTTATTAGTTTCAGGAGTGTAATTTAGTGATTCAACACTTGCATATAACATCCAGTGCTCAGTGCTCATCACAAGTGCCCTCCTTAGTCCCCATCCCCCCACCCACCTCCCCTCTGATAACCATCAATATATTCTCTATAGTTAAGAGTCTGTTTCTTGGTGGAATATAAAGCTGTTTTATGTAATTTGGGGTTGTGGAGGCCTTTCTAAGCATGACAACAGTCAGAAAAATTTTAAAAAGTTATAGAATCAATTACCTGTAATGTACAATTAAAACGCAAATGACAACCCGAGAATAATCTAAAACGTATATAATATACAAACAATCTCTAATATGTAGATGTCATTCTTAATATTTAAAATAAATACCACCAAAAATGTGTAAAGAGCATAAATAAATAATTCATAAGAATAAACCTAAAGGGAAATGAAAAAATATTCAAGCTGATTATTAAAGAAATTCAGGTCAAAATAATAAGTAACTTTTATACTTATCAAATTGGCAAAGATGTGCTTTTAGAGTTATAATGCCTACTGACATTTATCGACTGCTTTCTATATGCCAGGCATTGTTTTAGACATTCAGCATCCTGTTTACTCTTTTTAACAAACCTATAGGAAGATACCATAACTACCATCTCTATTTATAGAATAATGAGGCTGAGACTGGTTAAGTAACTTGCCTCGTACAGCTAGCAAGTAGTGGAGTCAGGTTTTGATGCCAGGAGTCTTACATTAGAGCCCACATGTTTAAACAGGAGTGTGAAAAAAATATTGTTGGAGGAAGTGCAAGATGGTGCTATATTTCTAGGGAGCAATTTTACAAAATACCCCCAAATACTAAAAATGTACATACTGTTTGGAATATCAATTGCATTTCTACAAATTTACCCAAGATAGAGCTACAAGCCTATGCAAACAATTAGTCACATAAATTTCCATAAAAACTTTTTTATAATAGCAAAAAATTAAAAAAAGAGAGAGAGAGAAAGAGAGAAAAAGATTAAATATTTACTACTTGAGTACATTATTTGCGGCATATACACGTGACAGAATATCTTTCAGCAATTGAAATACTGCTTTTGATGAATAGTTACTGACAAACAGAGAAAGTATAAAAAACAGATTCTAAAACAATATGTACAACATGTATTTTGCCAGGAGAAGGAAATCAGGAGGAAAGAGAGTGAGATCAGAGTAATAATTCTTGGCTTCCTCCCTGCAAGTTTTTCTTGAACTGGCCATGTCCAATGACCACGATCATATTTCCTAATAAGACAACTGACTCTATATAATTGTCTATCCTTTTAGGTTCCAGAGACAATACTCTCATTCCCATTCATTTGTGCATGAGGTTGGTAACGGCTCACCTGTGACAAGCTCTGGGTTATTGTCCTAATCTTTGTGATTCCTGTATATTCCAAACATTTGTAACTTCCTTCCTTTTAAAATAAACCTCCTCAAATATCCATCAGAGTTCATTGTGTATTCAATCTGGAGAAGATATACATAGAAGAGGTTAAGTAAATACCCTATAGTCCTCACTTTGAATTCAAAATATAAGTATAAACTGTTATTTTTAAAATATTTATTTATTAATTAGTTCTGTTGACTGAAAAGGCCTAGAGACAATGACTGACACAGTAGCAATGAACATTCCCAGGATACAGATTGTGCTGACAGAGTAATGGATAATATCAAGTTGGGGCAGAGGGGAAACACAAAAGATAACTCTATATCATCTTGATATATCAGAAAGCATGGTAGTCATCAAAGATTACTGGGACAAATGAGAGAATTTGAGCTTCTAAAAGGGTAAACATTGAGACCCTGGACAGATTGAATCAGAAACTCTAAGAATGAGATCTAAGCTCTAGGAGCTGCCAAGCTCCCGAGGTGGTTCCAACGAGCAGCCAGGTGGGCACCCTACACTGACGACGTGTGCCTCACTTCCTAGCCTCAGTACCATCCCCAAATCCACCCCAGCCAGCCTCAGTGGCACCCTTACTCTCCAAATGTAAGGTCATGCATTCAGGATGACAAGCTGCATTGGGAAGGATAGACCAGTTGAGGTGGCTGCCATTTTGATTATGTTCAGACCAGAACCAGAAGAACTTAGGAGGAATGCAAAGTAGAATGTATGGAGATAAACTCATGACTGCACTTAGAGTAACTGAAGCATCTTACCTCCATTCACCATCATAGTTTCATTCCATTCCATTAAAAGTGTCTTGGCATCACATGTGTTTGCAAAAGTGTCTTTAAGGAATAGTTCTGAAAGGTGTTTCCATGGTCCCTGTGAATATTTGAAAATAACTGCAATCACTAGTCATAATTTACTGTTGAGTGCATTCTTAATAAAACGAGGGTAGTTAAAGGCTCAGGAACAAAATTAAAAAATAAAAAGGTAAATATTGAAATTAATCTAAGCTTGTTAAATATGTTTAAACAAACACTTAAAAATATATTTAAAAAACATAATTGGTTACCTGCTGAAGATAACAGGGAACCAATTCACTACTTTGAAAACTGGTTAAATCAGAGGAGAGAAATCAACATTATCCTGCCTTTCCGTATGAATTGAACCACTGGATAAAAACCTAGTAGGTGAGGGGCTCCTGGGTAGCTCAGTAGGTTAAGCCTGAGACTCCTGTTGGTTTCCACTCAGGTCATGATCTCAGGGTCTGAGATGGAGCCCCATGTCAGGCTCTGTGCTCAGCAAGGAGTCTGCTTGGGATTATCCCTATTCCCCACCCCCCCACTCTCTCTCTCTCCCTCGCTCTCTAAAATAAATAAATAAATAAATAAATAAATAAATAAATAAATCTTTAAAAAGAAACTAGTAGGTGAGGGAAGTTGTATTTGAAAACATTTCTTAGTTTTGGATATTTGAAAAGACTCCTAAAACTCAACAATACTTGCTCATCTAAAGATATTATCTAAAGTCAAAGAGAGAAAGAAAGAGAGTGCAGGTAGGCATTGGAGATCAAGAGACATTCAGGTGCAAGCTCTCCATGATTCTTATTCACAGACAGATACACTTCATTTTTGATTCACCACCAAGTTCTGAGCAATGAATTTTGGCCTCAGAAGAGCTCAAGGCAGGGGCGCCGGGGTGACTCAGTCGTTAAGCGTCTGCCTTCAGCTCAGGTCATGATCCCAGGGTCCTGGGATGGAGCCCCGCATCAGGCTCCCTGCTCAGCAGGAAGCCTGCTTCTCCCTCTCCCACTCCCTCTGCTTGTGTTGTCTCTCTCTCTCTGTCAAAAAATAAATAAAATCTTAGAAAAAAAAAAAAGAAGAGCTCAAAGCAGAAGCTTCCAGGAGGTCTTTTATACCACTCTGATTACATAACCACGTAGGCTATCTTACTAGTTATGCCAGTTAAAAACTCTCAGTAAATAAAGTGGCCTTAGGATTAGGGGCGTCACGAGGGGAGTTTAGGGTTCTAAACAAAACATCATAAATTCCACTGCATGTATCTTGGTCAAGAGTCAAAGCCAGACATCCAGGCATCCCTGGAAATAAAGAGACAGCTTTCCAAGACCAGTTGTAGATTAATTCTGTCCTTCAGAGCCTCCTTGTAAAATTATTTCATCTAATAAGTGAAAACAAAATAATAGAATTAGATTATCACTATTTTGCAATCCTTAATGAATGAGTGGATCTAAGTATTTTGCATTTCAGCTGCAAACATTACAAAAAGAAAAGATACTTTGTGTCTCTTGATGAAAGAACACACCATCAAAGGAATCAATCCCGAGATTGATGGAGTCTCTGCATACAGTTGCCAATTTTCAGGAGGGCAGAGGACAATGTTAAATTGCACCATGAGAACTCAATCAGCAAATCTAGACTCACAAACTCAGGTCACATGTTTGTAGGTTCTTGAAGATACCATCAGTTGGGTGTTCTTCACCTGAAAAATTGTATAGAAAAGAAGGGAAGAACAGGGGAATATAAAGATTTTTTTAAAATATAAAAGATATCAAATTAAAATTTTGGTAAGACTATTATAGTGACTAGGGCTACAACACACATTTGGGTGATGAAACCATAAAGAAATGCAGAGAGAGTGGCTCCCATTGGGATGAAGCATGTGGGGGAGCTTTCTGGGCTGGCAGCAAAGCTCTATTTTGACCTGAGTAGGATCACATGAGTGTTTGCCTTATAATATTTCACTCAGCAGTACTATTTGTGTGTGTGTGGTTTTCCAGATCTGTGTCTTATTTTACAAGAAAAAGTTTAAAAATGAAGAAAGAGCAGTTGGGGCCGTGAGTGCTGAGATAAGGAGTCTGAATTTAACTCAATAATGTGCAACTATTTATTGGTGATCTTTAGTATAATAAACAGATTTTGGAGAAATATAGGCATAAGCCTGAATCCCAAAGGGTAATTTGAGAATAACTGAGTAATTAGAAATGCCACATTTAGAGCCATCTGGCATTGATACTTGGCTATTCTTGAGAATTCTCGATCAGATATGAATAAAAAATGGTTTCCTCATATGTCACAGACATATTGCTGTAATAACCACAGTGTATCTGTGACAGCTTCAGAAAAAGAGCAACCTGGCTCAGGAGGAAGAGAGGACCAGGCACGTTGTGGTTTGATGCCCGTGTCCCTTTTGTCTTCTTTTACTTGCAAATTGCAGCGATAGATAGTAGAGAATGTGATCTTTGCCCGAATAATACATTTAATTTTTAAACAGTTTGCTGATCTTCTTTCTGTTTATTGCTACTTCAACAAACGGATGATGACCTGATTTCAAATGGGAGGTTTGATGTCCTTAAAATGGTTGGATTAATAGGCAAGCTCAATCACTATAGCTTTTAATGAATTTACTGAGAAAGAATTGAAACCAGAGGACCAAAGTGTAAAAGATTCTAATACTAATTATCATAGGACTTCCCTGTGATTTTATTTTATTTTATTTTATTTTATTTTAAGATTTATTTATTTATCTTAGAGAGAGAGAGAGAGGGAGCATTCACAAGCAGAGGGGCAGCAGGTGAGAGAGAATCCCAAAGCAGACTCTCCCCTGAGTGCAGAGCCCAAGGCAGGGCCAACGTGGACCCAACAGAGGGCCTAATCCCAGGACCCTGAGATCACGACCTGAGCCAAAACCAAGAGTCAACCACTTAACCAACTGAGCCACCCTGGCACCCCACTTCCCCATGATTTCAAAAGGAAGGAGTAAGACGGGGGTAAAGAACAATGGTGGAAAGAAGTAGCCATTGCTATAGTGATAAAAATAGATTTTCTTCAAACACTGGGTGAAGGGTGGATATTTGAAATAATATCATGATATATAAATGCATTTAGTTTTTTTTTTAGCAAGGATAACTAGTAAAATGTGGTCTGATGGTAACACCTATGCATGTGAGGATATTGTGGCAAAAGCATAAGGGGAAGGAAGGACAAAATAGTAGATTTTTTATGAAGAAGAGAAAGCAGCACTAACTATCCAATTCTGAGCTTCAGACGATGGCAAACTTTTTTATTTAAAATGGCCTAATCTAACCATTGGTGTTTTAAAAGAAGTGCTTTGTACATTTAATAACTATCATTCTGTATTTTTGATATTAAAAAAACCCACATTGTTTCTTTTTCTTGAAATGATGCCTGATTTCTAAGGTAATAAGAGAAGCAAATAAAGAGTAAGTCGCCAAGGTTTATACATTTCCATAAAATCACGGGGGGACTCCCCACCCATACATACATGCACATGCGTGTGTGCACACACACATACACACACGCACACACACACACGCACACACACACACACACAGTTCCATGGGAATGGCAAAGCTGGAGTTACTTGAAATATTACATTTGGTAACATCTCAGGCTGACGTAATACATGGTCAGACCCAGCACAGATGAAAATGAGGAAAAAAAAAAAAGCTAAATACCAGCCTAGATATGCTTGTGATATGCTAAAAATGAATTTCAAGTACAAAAAGTGCCACATAAGAGGAAACTATCAAAAAACTGCCAAGTTTGAGATTTAGAAATGTCACTCACTGATGTTGTTTCCAAACTAAAAGCTTTTATTCTTATGGCAGGTTTTCACAGCTTAACAGATAAGCTTGCATTAAGTATTTGCAAGTTGCCTTTTAGAGAGGTATTTTTTTAAAACAAGAAAGTCAGTGCGTGTGAGGAAAGAAGTTAATGGGTTAAAAACTGTGTAAATGTTACTCCAGTGAAATTACAGCTTGTTGTTCAGATGAATACTCTCCACTTCTCGTATAGCTTTAAATTATGGACAAATGCTTGCAGTTGTGAGCTCCCTACATTGTGGCTGCCGGTTCCCAGGCTTCATCAACCAGGGCTGTCCAATGGGATTACTGTAAGCCTTCACGGCAGTCTGCCAGGCACTGATGAGAAACTCATACCCCTGGATGTTAGATTGCTCTCTTTATTCCATCCTTGTGATGGTTGTGATTGCTGTCATGGTGTTAGGTTAAAAATTAGCATTTTGTGGCCCAAATTTTGCCATCCAGAACACACTAAAAAAAAAAAAAAATCAGAGAATAGTAATTTCTTCTGTCAAAAAAGGAATACAAGACTACCATGACACAGATGTCTACAAAACTTAGGGCAGGAAATGTTGTTGTGTGGTCCTGGTTGGCAAAACTAACTCAGGGGTGTGTTTTACTATTATCACAGGTCTCTGCTCAGAGACCAGTGGTTTTCATTTTATGAAACTAAGGTTGACTGAGGAAAATATGGGTGAGTCCTTGAAAATGTTAAAATTAAAAAAAAAATCGTGATCTTTAGCATTAAATGAAAAAAAAATCTGAATCTCAAGAGGCCCCCACACAAATTTTTAGCACCATTTCAGTTCTTATATCTAGAAGCAATGACAATATAATATGTGCTCTCTTGTAATAGTTTCTTTCTGATACCTGTCTGAGTAAACTGTGGAAACTGAAAGATAAAAGAGTTCTGAAAACTAAAGTAGTAATTACCGTTAATTTTATTCGTGTTTACCCCTTAAGTCATTATGACAAAATGACCAGAGTAGCGCTTTTAGAGCAATCAGTGTTTTATGTCATCAATGATTCTGTAAATATCTTTGCATTAATATTTTATTTCTATCCTGTATTGGCTTATACCTGTGTACTTACTAAACAATTATTAAAAAATACTGACTTTTTAGTTTTTTTTAGTTTTATATGAACCTGCATTGTGGTTAGGACTTCTATATAATTTAATTCTACTCTTTATGCTAGGGATTAATTACAGCAAAAAGAAAAAGAAAGAAAGAAGAAAGAAAGAAAGAAAGAAAGAAAGAAAGAAAGAAAGAAAGAAAGAAAGAAAGAAAGAAAGAAAAGAAAAGAAAGAAAGTGATTTAAATTTTACTAAGAAAAGATGATACAATTTCCTTATCTTCTGGTTCTTCTTAGGCTATCCACAGACATGCTAATTTTTCCTGTCATTAACAGTGAGCAAGCTAGAAGGATTCTGACATGTGAGGTGCACAGATTCTGTTAGGAGCCTTGATATTTATCCACCCAAGCTTATCCATCATCTTTAATCATGCAAAAGGCAGAATTATTTAATCATTTCATTTTATTGAAAAGAAAAAGAAAGATTTACATTAAAATGATGACATGCAAGGAAAAAAATAAATTGAAAATGATTGTGAGGAGAAGGTAATGCAGAGACTAAAGCTCCATTGGTTTTGTGATGCTCATTTAAAGCAATGATCTAGTCAAGACATAAAAGCAATGGTGATGTGAGCTGTTGGGGTACAGCCATCTTAGCTTTACAGTCCTCGTCTGCATTCTTAGAAAATTACGTGGGGAAGTGAAGACAAATAATTCAACATTAGCCCTAATTACCTACCCCTCTTCGTTCTTATTCCAGACTGAATTATACCTTAATGATAATCTTATATAAAGAAACATGACTCCAACATTCAAATTCAACACCTTGAAGATCTTTATACAAAATACTTGTTTTAATTCCAACAGCACAAAATAAGCCAAACCGCTCAGACTGCAAGAATTATCGAGTTCTGTCTATATGCAGTCATGTGTATTTATTTTTCTCAAGCAAGCATGTTCTTTTTGTTTCTGATATATATTATCAATGTTCTTTACTTGTATGGACAATAATACATGCTTTATATAAGCAGTGTCCATACAGACCTGGGTGAGGATATTTTAAAATGGTTGGTACATTTCCACTGTTCCCCTAGTCTAGTCTTTCTATTTTATGTTATTTCTATTTCTCCAGTTAAATATAATAATTATTCCAAAGATGAGGAATTTTAAAAAGTTTATGAAGAAATTGACAATTTTTAAGTATTTTTTAATGTGGTATGAAACAGAGATTTTTAATAGTCAGATCTGTCCCCCAGTTTTTTTTTTACCTCAAAATATATGTTTTCTTGTAAGGCTAACATATTTCTGAAAACAATCTATACTTGAAGGGAGTTGTGTTTACAATAATTAATTACATCAAATACGAAGAGCAATTATACATGGGGGAGTTGAAATTGAGAAAAAAAAAGCTTTTGCTCTTTCTAAGGCCACATAGTAATTGTATTTATTCTTTTAACCTTGATTAGATAGGTGTTTGACACCTACTATGTACCAAGAACTGTGCTAGCTATTGTGAGCAAAATTCCCGGTCTACAAGATGTTTCATTACATTTTTACACATTGCATAAATTATTTGGAATCTAGAAAAAAAAAGCTATGTTTCCTACTCTCCTACATATGTAATTAGTTATATTTTCACTAAACTTGAATGTCTTCTAAACATATACATAGCTATACAAACAATGATACTAAACTAATTCAATATTTCAGCATACTCAGATTGTACGTGGCATTCATAAAGTTTATTTTGAATTTAAATGGCATAATTTGAGATGATCCAAGAATATCACCATTTTTCATATAAACATATATAATCAACAAAACAGCTCAATGTAATTGAATATAAAAATTAAAAGACACAACTGAAAGATTGAAATAATTTTTACATCTAAGTTACAAAGATTACAAACTCCAATAATTGTAATTTTGAAAATCATATAATCTGAGGGGTGCCTGGGTGGCTCAGTCGTTAAGCGTCTGCCTTCGGCTCAGGTCATGATCCCAGGGTCCTGGGATCGAGCCCCGCATCGGGCTCCCTGCTCCGCGGGAAGCCTGCTTCTCCCTCCCCCACTCCCCCTGCTTGTGTTCCCTCTCTCGCTGTGTCTTTCTCTGTCAAATAAATAAATAAAATCTTTAAAAAAAAAAAAAAAGAAAAAAAGAAAATCATATAATCTATATAATTAGGTTTTAAAAATACATGATTTATGATTATCTTCCCTAAGGACCAAGAAGCATATATTAAAATTCAACTGTTCTTTTGCTCATCTAAAGTATCTTTAAATTCCAGACTCTATAAATACCACTTTATACCACAATTCATTTGGGGAGATAAAGAGAAAATTCTGCTTTTTAAAAAATTTAACTTCATTGATGACTTTGCTGCTAGAAAATTCAAGAACTTCTTTTTACATTCTTAGACAGTCTTATAATTTTTGCAGCCTTATAGTTTTTTTAACATACAATAAAGAATAAACAGAAAATATCACAATATATCGAAATGAGTGCAGTCTTTCAGAATTAATTAAGCAAATAAACTTTTATTTTTATGTATATTAAAAATTTAGTTTTATTCAAAAAGATATTCACATACATGTTTTTGAAAATAAGCAACTGATATTAATTGTATGAATGTGTATATGTAGTAAATTTTGAACTCTATTATTACAAAATAGAAACAATGAAATAAAACATGCAAACTATTACAATTTACATGTTTTTACATAAATCCAAATTAATGCTATCAACAATTTTTTGAGAAAAAATTCACAATTTTTAACGCAGCAAAGGAAATTTTATTTCCTTTTTTCAGTGATCTATTTTAAATATGTTGTAGTATATTTTGTCACGAATGAAATAAAAGACCTATTATTTATGTTTGATTTTGATATAAAATTTAATTAAAAATACAAATTTCTGCTATGCTTTTTTATGATGCTAGTTTTCAAAGACAGAGAACAAATCAAGCCTATTATTTTATTTTTATATTGGTTATTGACCCATTGTGTATTTAAACCTTCAAGTAAATCTCTCTTTTTAAATGTAGTTTTCCTGAAAGCATTCATATATTTAAATTACTTGAAATCGTCCACTACTTTAAAATGAAAATGAAAACTTAGGATAACAGACAGAAACAGAAAAAATAAGAATCATAGCATCAGATGGTAAGGGCATGGTAAACAAATAGGGTTACTTTAACTTCATAGCAATAGGTGGCACTGTTACCTAAATACTCCTTGATTTGAATTGAAGAACAGTGGAAATGGGTTGTCTCTGTATATAATTTCATATATGTAAACAAATGAGAACACAGATGTAAACTTTAAAAATTACGGGAATTATTTTGTGATCCTTGTTTCTTAATTATTATTTTTATTTATACAGCCAACAGTATGTCAAGTAGAAATGCCGATTAAAATTTATGACAATAAATATAATTAAATAAGTACACTTTTAGTATGATTCATGAAAATGTTGACTTTTTAATGCAAATGCAACTAAACCACTTAATATTTTTCCTGCAAAATTTTACTTTATAAATTCCTAATCCTGTGGGAATTAGCCCTGGAAATTTTCAGGTGTCCTCAAAGCCAGACAACAACTCAGAATGCTGAAGTTGATTAATAAGACTCCTTCTACACTGCCACGTCTCTTCTGGCACTGTTTTGTGTGGTGGTATAAATAAGAAAGGTCTTATGTAATGTATATGTTGCTAAATAGCGGTTCCTGACAATATGCAACCCATTAGGCTGATAGCACAGAAGTGGAATTTTTTTCCCACTGCCAACATGGTCACTGTTAACATCTGAAAGAGAAGAGGAAAGGAGTAAAACAGGCTATATATGTGTTCACAGTGTTTATATGTAAGTGAGAATAGCAATAAAGACTGAGCCCTTTCTGCAACACACAGCACTTCTGTAAACGCTAGACATGTTGACCTTATGGCAGACAGATTGCAAGAAGGGGATTCCTTCCTCTGGGCAGGCACAGCCTGTCACCAGGACAAGGCTTGCTAAGTTGGAAGAAGGCCTGACTCGGCCCCCGTGCCTCCTGCCACGTTGCCGACGTGGCCCAGCGCAAGCCACAGTCTGCACCAAGCCCTGCAGACTGATTGTTAGACCAACTAAAGGCTGATGTTCCTTCTCCCAGAATCCTCAGAAATGATGGCTGAGCATATGATTTGATGGTCTTCATGACTGCGCTGTCTTGGGCTTAGACAATTCTACTACCTGAAGAGAAAACCACAGCACTGTTGCAGACAGGGACACATGATGCAAACCCCCTTCAGAAAGGAAGGACTTCCTTCCTTCCCTGCTGCCATGGTGCAAGAGACAGGCCTCAGCTGCCGCCCCCCATGCAGATTCCTTCTGCAGAAAAGAGGCTTGCGGTCCAAGGTCCTTTCCCTTTCTGGGGAGACTTATGCCTTATGAAAGCCATGGGGGAATCAGCCTCAACTTGGGGCAACTCTTAATGTTCACCCCAGCTCCAGAACTTTCCATAGAACTGGGTGAGACCTCCGTGGAGAGGGCATCACAGCTCAGCTTCTCCCTTTGCCCAGTGCTGCTTGCTCACTTTCCCTTGCACAAGGGCTGATCCCTTGGGCATTCACGGATAACTCTCCTTCACGAGAACCTCCATCTTCAAGCCTACTTCCTGAGGAATCTGAGCTGTGCCCTGCGTGAAGATCGGATGCCCATTGAACTAGAGGCCAGGGGCCCTTATAATATAAAGTTCGCTCCATTGTGCTTTACGGTGAGAGACTGAGATCATAACCATGGTAAGACATTTCATTTCATCTTTTTGATCATAAAAAAGATCTTAAAGAATGGAAAACTGATTGAAAAAAAAAAGCTTTCATAGGAGCACCTAACATTGCTTGATACTAGAATAAATGAATGCTCAATAAATGTTTGAATTGAATGCTATACTGACTGGATACAGTTGAACAGTATGATTCTGTCCATGTTTATTGCACATCATTTATGTGTCAGTCCCTAGGGAGGAACACAGAGTTAACTGAGACATGGCCTCTGCTCTCAAGAAGCCACTGGATCAGCAGCATTTCCAGTTTGTTCGCAACCCACATTAACGTATGCCCTGTTATTTAGGAAGAATCAGATACCAATTGTGTGGAGCAAACAATTTTCCAAGTAGAGTCTTATGTGTTTTTCACGTGATAGAAAACAAGTCATATTGGATAATTTGGATTTTTGTGTTAAAAAAAAGGTTTCTGTTTAAAACACAGAATTGTATTCATTCCTTCATCAGGTCAAATACATTTCAGTTGAATGCCGTAGTTAAAATTTATTTGCAAAAAAAGATGGCCCAGAAAGAATTATTATAGATAATTTTAATGATGGCCATAGCAAGTAATACATTTTTTTAGAACTACAAAGGATCTTCTTTATCTATGTAATTTTGCAGTAGTGAAAATAGGACATGTGGGCCACCACTACCTCCGCCTTCGTCCAGGGCATCCTTCTCCCTATGGCCAGATGAAAATAGAGTCTAAAAATGGTCTTAGCACAGGACTCCAGGGGGTTATCATAGACATTGGACCCTATTTGCTACCCAAATCTAGTCAAATTATATCACTTTATAGTAAAAGTCACTAAACTGAGGTTTAGGAAAATGAAAACATTGCCTAGATATCTTTATCTAGGGTTGTGGTGCCCTGGTTTTCCAGTCTAGTTCCCTTTTTATAACACTCTCTGGGCAAATATCTGTGCTGCTGAGCTATTAAACTAGTGTATTACCAAAATTCTTTTTTAATGAAAATGGGAACCAGTTTATAGATTGATTTTTGTACCAGGCTCCTAATGTATATTGTTTAAGCCAAACTGTTTGGCTTCAGAATCATTGTGTTCCATATTATGCTGATTAATCATGTGGAATCTACGACAAGATTCACGGTAGCACTTACCTAATTTCTTATATTAGTAAGCCAATTATCAAAGGCCAGTAGCCAATTTCAAGCTTTCATCAAAAGTTGGCATTAGGCATTATTTAAATTTCTAATGATTTGTTGAAACCAAGAAGCAGATAAAGGAAAACTTGAGGGCCACTGTTTTATAACTGAGAGTGTCTTACCTTTTTTTTTTTTTTTATAAAACATATTTACCTTTGTGGATAGGGAAAATAATCTATAATATTGGGCATGCTTCAAATTCACCTTGCCACATTTTGCAGTTGAATATGCCAGTTACAATCATGACTGTACTCAGTTCATGAAGTCCATTTCATGGAGGCATGATACTTGGCAAAGCAAAGCAAAACAAACAAACAAACCCACCCCATTTTTCCCAACCATTACAAGTGGAAATTTTAATAACCTATAAATTATAGGAATGGGGTACAATAAAATATGAAAAAGGATAATTCAGAAGATGGCCAAAGAAGAAGACACAGAGCAGCAACCATATCAATACCTTAAGGGATGGACTTTGAAAATAGTAATAGTGCTCCATGATTGATGTTTTCAAGTGCCAGGCACACTTTTAAGTGTTTTTTGGGTACTTTTACATGCTTAATATTCTTTATGATTGTTTTTACTTATGGTTGGAAGATGAGGTAGTTGAGGCACAGAGAAGTCAAATGACTTAGTGATGAACCTAAAACTGGGAGAGGTGAGATTCATATGTGCAGGCAGTCTGATTTCCAGAATTGGGCTTCTGTGTTATTTATTTATTTTTTAAGACCTATTTATTTGAGAGAGAGAGAGAGAGAGAGAGAGAGAAAGTCAGTGGGGTAAGGGCAGACGGAGAGGGAGAGAGAATCCTCAAGCAGACCCCCTGCTGAGCACGGAGCCCAACGTAGGGCTCGATCCCAGGACCCTGAGATCATAACCTGAGCCGAAATCAAGAATTGGCCACTTAACCAGCTGGGCCACCCAGGCGCCCCTGGGCTTCTGTGTTATTACACTATAGTTGCCTCTTAGCAATTTGTAATCAATATTAATGATGAATACATAAAAATCATTTATATGAGGCAATTTAACATTTTATTTTAAAAAGTAACAATGCCATCTAAAACAAATCTACAAAGACAACGAGGTTGCTAAGTCATAAAGTTGAAGGCAGCAGCTGCAGGGTTCTGTGATTAGACTCCAGAAGTGCATTAGTCCTGAAATGACGTGCTGGATGCTGCATGTATGTGCAAGTGGGCTTATTTGTGGGGAGTGAGTTCATAGAATTCATAACAATATCAAAGCGGTCAGATTCATGGCACAAAAACTTTTACAATGACTTCCTTAGTATGTCATTTAACTTTACTCACAAAGATATAGATAGATAGATAGATAGATAGATAGATAGATAGATAGATGGATATAGATATAATATGTATACCTACGTATACATACATGCATATATATATATTAGCTAAGCCTGCATATAAAGGCAAATGAGTATTCATGACTATATACAACCATACACACAGATTCCTAGGAAATGTTATGTCACATGTTTTTAACAGGAGACAACATTGTGTTATATTTTGAGTAACCATTTACCCTTCTATTTGTCCCAAATACTTTTATCACAAGGGAAGACAGCCTTATCTCAAAAGGTTATGTCAGTGTAAATAATCTCTCAAAAATGTTTTCATTTGGTTTTCTTTAAAGACTTTGTATTTAGAAGAACTGGAAAATTGTGATCACCTGTTGACTTGTGCAAAACTGTTGAAGCAATGGCTATAGCAGTCATTTGTTTTTATGCGCGGTGTGTTTATACTTACTGTATACATGCGTAATAAGGACAGTCTTTGAAAAATTTGGTTCTAAATGTCAAGAACCAAAAAGAACTCTATCATGTGTGTTATTAATATGTTTCACTATCTAAAAGAATATGCCATCATGTAGTGGGAATGTCACATTACCATAATTTTCTTATATCAAATGCATGCATTTAGCAGGTACATTATGATAGCATCTGCCCTGAAAGAAGAAAATCCGTTTTGTACTGAGCTTCATGATGTGTGATGCTGAACTGTCCAATCTACTTTAAAAATAGATCAATATTTTAGAAGTAATTTTTGTTCCTTTGTTTAGTAATTCAATACATTTAAATAAACTGGCCTTGTGTCCACAGAATACAAAGTATAATATAGTTTTGTAATTATCTTGTTAATAGGATCAATGTGGACACAATGTTAAGTGGACAAAGTTGTATCTCTGTTTTCACTACTTGCTAAATTGTGCATTTTATCTAAATTTAAAAATAATTATTATATCTTCATTTTTTGTTCTGTATTAAAATAGTAATTTATGATTCTTATGCTCACAGGTCAAATATAATTTATTACAGGGATTTTTTTGTATGTAAATATAATTAAAAAAATTGAACATCAAAGAAAGTAAAACTGGGAAAATTTTACATGGCTTATTATAATATTTTTAACTTAAATTATAAAATTCAGCGATCTGTTAAATATATGAATATAAACTATAGGTGAAAAATATAAAATTGGCAATGTTCAACTATTTGGGGTCTTCACATTTTCACATGGTTCAACTTAACGTATCAAGGGATAATAATGCTACTGCTATCCCATGTTATATTTATAAAAATATAGCTTTTCTTTGGAAATTAATGTATTTATTTCAAATATATATTTATCAACTATGGTTACAATATTAGTTCATCTGCCTCCTATAGGAAGCCTTATATTGTCTGTTTAAATTTGGTAAGTAATCATGTTTTCATTAGAAGCCCCAAATTCTACAGCTAGAATGCACATTACACTAAATTTGCAAAATTGTAGATGCTATAGTAATCATCTGTTATCTTCTTAGGTAGAACCTGTGTTCTAGCAGAGATTAGGATTTTATCAGACTTCCGTGGTAAATAACCTATCTAGAAGTTTGTTTGGCGCGTTGCTTCCTGATCGTCAAATATGTATTTAACATTGCTCTGCCTGGACTATGTCTATCCTGTTCATCTCTACACTTCCTCTTCCTCAGAATTTCCCACTTGTCATCTTGATGTTTCAAATAGCATATCTGTGCTATCTGTCCACACCATGAACCTTTAGACACTACTTCTCTCTTAAACTCTGAGCCTGCATTTCTAAATTTCATGCATACATATCACTGAACATCAATCTTTATTTAAGACTGAATTCATGTTTACCTCTAAAATGCGTCTCCAAAACTGGCATCTAAAGAGCACTAACATCATCTCCCAACTCAAAAGGGTTAGGATCATCTTTTTTTTTTTTAATTTTTTTATTGTTATGTTAATCCCCATACATTACATCATTAGTTTTAGATATAGTGTTCCATGATTCATTGTTTGTGCATAACACCCAGTGCTCCATGCAGAACGTGCTCTCCTCAATACCCATCACCAGGCTAACCCATCCTCCCAACCCCCTCCCCTCTAGAACCCTCAGTTTGTTTTTCAGAGTCCATCGTCTCTCATGGTTCTTCTCCCCCTCCGATTTCCCCCCCTTCATTCTTCCCCTCCTGCTACATTCTTCTTCTTCTTCTTTTCTTTCTTAACATATATTGCATTATTTGTTTCAGAGGTACAGATCTGAGATTCAACAGTCTTGCACAATTCACAGCGCTTACCAGAACACATACCCTCCCCAGTGTCCATCACCCAGTCACCCCATCCCTCCCACCCCACCCCCCACTCCAGCAACCCTCAGTTTGTTTCCTGAGATTAAGAATTCCTCATATCAGTGAGGTCATATGATACATGTCATTCTCTGTTTGACTTATTTCGCTCAGCATAATACCCTGGGTTAGGATCATCTTTGACTCCTCCTTTTTCTTAGTTGATAAATTAAATCAGTGTTTATTTTTTCTTTCAAATAGCTCAAATTTCTCTTCGCACTACTACTCTGTTGATTCTGGAAGTTATCGTCATTACACACTAGGACCAACTTCAATAGCCTTTCAACTTGTCTCCATGCTAGTTTTCTGCTCTCCATGCCATCCTTGTTATCATCACTAAACACATGAGCAGATTACTATCCATTTCCAAAATATTTCATAGCTCCTAATTGTCTATCAGATGAAGGCGAGATGACTTGCCTTGTTGTTTATGGTCCTGAATAATTTAATCATACATTCCTTCGTGCATATTCAGTCCAGCCTCACCTCAGCCTCTTTTTAAAACAAATTATTCTCTTTAGTAAGTTTTACTTCCGATGGTATCTCTGCTCATTTGTCTTATTACTTGCACTTGTAATATTACATGTACTTGAATGTTGTTTTCCCTGCTTACCTACCAGCTGTGCTCATCTAAACTGTCCTCACAGTTATTCTCTAATTCACTGAGGAGATTATGTTGCACAGCCTTTTGATAATCTTTCTTTAATTACAAATGAGAAACTTACAGTTACTTACTTTTTAAGTTTTCTTTCCCCAACTACGCTATGATCTTCTTGAAGGGAGATTAGGTCCTAAACTTTTTTTGCCTTTTCATTGCACCTTAGTGCTTACCATAATTCCAAATGATCAAGGTGTGTCCCCCAAACACTTTTCAATTCTCTATAATATAAAATATTAAACAATTACCCAATTTTGCTTTATGCTCCACAGACTTACTTTCTCCCCTTTCCTGGGATGCTGCAGTAGTTTGTTCATAAACGTTTATGGTGTCATTGACGCCCTGAGGCCTGACAAAGTTGTGCTTGCTTCAACTAATATCATCTCTAGACCATTTTAGTTATTTTCATTTTCTTAGTTTTTAGCCCCAGTGGTCAGTATTGAGTTTCCTTTTTAATACTATTCACCCACCTCTAAAAATCTAACAGTAGGAGAATTTAAAAATCCTTTGTTCAAGGGGCACCTGGGTGGCTCAGTCAGTTAAACATCTGGCTCTCCGTTTCATCTTCGTTCATGATCTCAGGGTCCTGAGATCGAGTCCTGCCTCCAGCACTGCCCCCCTCCAACCCCCCGCCGCCCCCTTCATGGGGCTCTGCGCTTAGCGTGGAGTCTGCTTGTTCCTCTGCTCCTCCCCTGTGTGTGCTCTCTCTCTCTCTCAAATAAATAAAATCTTTAAAAAAATCCTTTTTCAAGAATTCCATCATTTTGCAGATATCCTTATGAAAGAAAACTGGGGGGTCAGAGGAGGGAAGTGGATTGCACAAATATATAAAAGAGACAGAGTCAGCATTTGAACAGCTATCATCTGTTTCATGATACATCAAAACTCCCATTCATCGTGGGGTGATATTGTCCTGGTTGTTCTCCGTCCATCCTCCAGGAACCCCGAGATGCCATCTTCACCCTTCCTGACTTTGTTCCCTGGGATATAACACCCGTTTTGCATCACCTAGTCTCCCTTACTTTCCGAGTTTGGGTTGTTTTCAGCTAATGGGAAGTATCAGTGGGAAATGGAAGAGTGGGAGAGGTGATGGGGAGAAGTGTGAGTATTTTGTATCTGCTCCCTCCCACTCTGGGCTGCAGTTGGCGGCAGTGACAGTGTCCTTCTGTGACTCTAAGGCTTCTGTGCCTCTTGAGCAGCCCCTCCATGCCTGCAATTCCCACTGGGTTCCCGTCACTCTGCTCCCACTGCCTTTTCAGAACTAGACTGGCTTCCACAGCTCTTCTTTGTTCCCTGAAACTCAGTTACACCTCTGTTAATAGATCCTTCTTTAAAATCTCTCCAAATAGCTGACTTATATTCTCTTTCCTACCAGGAAGCAGAAATGAACAATAGACAAAATGACCACTTAAAAAATGGGAAGACTTTTTGATTCAGGTTTAAAATCCAAATTCAAATGTTTAACTAAATCTATTATTGGTTCTCATGTCTTGGGCAGCATTTTTATTTCTTGCATTTTCTGCATGAAGTTAAATGAAAACTAAATTAAAATGCAAGAATCTCCTAATTCTGTTAAGATGAAGAATGAAAGAAAAGAGAGGAGATTTTTGTCAAAGAATATTCTTCTTGGATTAAAAAATATATATTTATTTGGAATTTTTATCATTTCTTTTGAGCAATAAAGTGCTTCTGGTAAAGAGTAGCTTTTTCCTTTTCCCTTTAAATGGTAGTGAGGTTGTTGAAGGATTTCTGTGTGATGGTGCAATGTTTAAATTAAATATAGATTTGGGAGTCTGAGCCTGCTGAGATGAGTGTGCTGAAAACATGAATGGACCAATCACAACAAACTGGAATGAATGATGGTCATGGAATTGGTTGGCACTTGTTTATTTTGTAGACAAACAATTTGACTTTTTCTCAGCCTGAATTGAAACAAATGGCTTTAGTGTTGTCAAGATTAGATGAGTTAGTCAGAGTTTACATTTTAAGCAAGTCAATTCTTAGGTTCCATTAAAATTACAATAAACGGGACACTAAAAAATAAATTTTGTCATTGTTACTTGCTTTTCCTCCAGAATTTTGTAGCACAATGAACAAGCTCTATTTTTAGCCTATTTTCAGTGTTGTCATCTCCAAGTCCAAAACAAATGCTGTCAATCCATGCGATTACTTCCAGTCTTTAAAGATGTCTGTCAAAACTTTATGGTTTGCCTAGACTATGTGCTTAGAAACTCTAGTCTTACATACCTCAAAGGTACACTAATTCTGTCCTATCTACACAGCTATAAACTTTTGGCAGAACAATCTAGGCCATTGTGTCTCAAAACTCTTTTAAATTTAAGGCATTTTTCCCCCTTATAGGCTTTCTTTGCCAAACATAGATTGATACCTCATAGAGCCATACTTGCATCTAGCACTTCATTAAATTTAAATAAAATATGAAGACATATGGTCATATCTATGATTGCCTTATTTTACAATAGAGAAGTTGAGAAGTAAACTCCTCCAAAACAAAAGTATGATACCACATATGAATTTAGTAAGGGAAGTACAAATAAAATGCCTTGAGAATTCAGAAGAAATGGATTATTAACATTATTTTTTATACTAATAAAGTCATTCTACTTGTAAGGATATGATATAAGCTGTTTAGGTGACTGAAAATTCTTTGAGGATAGAAACCAGGTGTATGTATCTCTTCATGGACAAAGCTCTGCTTCTTGCCCACAGTAAGAGTTCAACTGCTGTTACTGAGCACTGAAATGCTAGTGATATTCTGGTGTGAGAGAATTCAAAATGGCATGGCACTTTTTGATCAAATGTTCTAAGAAGATTTCTGTTCCTGAGAAGGGAACCAAATTTAAAGTAGAGATCATCAGAATAAGAAAAGAAGCATGAGCATGCAAGATGAAACACTGCCCCTAACATCCAATGCCCCCAAAGAACAAGTAATCCCAGAATACAAAAATTATGACGATCTCTTCATTTCCTTGTCAATTGCTATCTTCTGTCACCACTTTCCAAGACCTACAATAGGAAATAGTCACACCCAAGCGCTGGATCTCTTGTATGTGCCACAGTTAAATTCTAAGAGTCCTGAGTATGCACCTTACCTTCAATAAGTTTCTGTCCTACACTATTTTGCTACATACCTGATGACCAAACTCTACTTTGCTCTTACTTGAAACAACGCTAACCCTGAAATCAAATTCCATAGATCCCGCTTTCTAACCTTCTAGCTTGTACTCCAGCCACACTGGTTTTTAGATCATTTTGAAAAGGTTCAACCCATTGATTGTCATAGAGGTTAAGATTTATTGAATGTTTTGTATGTCCTGAACCCTAGGGATATCATTCGCTCATGGCTTTCCCCTCAAGCTAAGCTGGAAGATTCCCGATTCTGAATCAATCCAAATATCTGTCTTTTCCACATCTGCATGCAGCCTGTTTAACACTGTTGGGGAAATAACACAATAGTGTAAGCTGTTGAGGAACTCTGCTGGGAAAATTCAACTCCTACCCTCATTCATGTGGTTTTCTTCTCTCTACGGAAACTGTTTCAAATATCTTCTTTGTCAAAGTAAGTATTCTTCCTTTGATTTTCAGAAATAAAAATGAATTTCTTTCAACTTTTCAGATGAAATGGAAGCTGTCAGATAGGACCTCCCTCAACTTTTCATCATAAAAATCTACAACAACGCAGGTCTCTGCACCATTCTTTCTCGCTTCCCTCCTTCCACAGTGAAAGGGGATTCATTCTCCTATCCAGAGACAGTTCCTCCAGCTACACTTGTGCCCATGGATTGTCATCGTTCATCTATCAGTCCCTATCTTGCATGATTCTGGCCCGTTCTCATTTTACTCCCACTCAAGTGCCCTGCAGCCTCTCCCACACCCTCATTATACACAATTTAAATTGTCTTCCTGGATCTGTTCTTATCCACTCACACACTTTGCAGTTAATTGTCTGCTTTGTACCCCTCCTTCAAAGTCATATTTCTCAAATAGTTTTATATATTCCCTATCCACTTTTTTCTCCCATGACATCAGTCTTTTATCTATTATACCACCACCTTCTTCAAGATCACCATTGGCCTTCCTATCTCTAAATTCAATAGGTAATTAGTACTATTTTGCCTCTAAATCACATTTTCATAATAGATTAATTACTCATCATTGGCCTTACTCTCTCTAAATTCAATAGGTAATTATTATTGTCTCGCCTCTAAATTACATTTTCATAATAGATTAATTACTCAAGTAATATATGTAAAAAGTAATGCAATTGTCCAAGACTAATTTCCTGCAGATTAGCTTCCAAAAAAGAATAAGACCTTTTACAAAACTCCATAGAAATAGGTCACATCTCAGTGCTTAAGGAAACCAAACTTACCCAACCTCGAGATTTGCACCCAGCCTCTTAATCATGCCATGGAAGGAGCTGTTGCTTCCCTAAGCAAGAATGCTGATAGGTGAATTCTGCAACAAGCTTGCTATATAATTTAGCTGCAACAGTAAGCCTTGGACTCCAACCCCTCATTAGAACAAGGAGGGGCCAGTTACTACTGGCCCAAATTGCAATCAACTAGCTTTCGGGGTAGAGCTGGAATGAAGATTCTGCCAGATCATATTTCTATTGTATCCCCTGAGTGACCAAGTGAGAGGTTGAGGTTTCCTTTATCCTACAACTAAAAAGTCACGTAGCCGAGTTATTAGGACATCTCACCTGGAATCTGATGAACAGCCTTAATGGAGCTCTATGTGCTGCATAAGAATTAATGGAAATAGGGGACCTGCTTACTGGCTACTCATCTGGTCTTGGCAGTTTTCTCCATTGAATACTACTGTAGTAGGTAGGGAGAATGTATGCCTTGGCAATTTGCCTTTATTTGCAAGACAATTTGTAGACATTTTTCTTTCTTTCTTTTTTAAAGATTTTACTTATTTATTTGATACAGAGAAGGAGTGAGCACAAGCAGGGGGAATGGCAAGCGGAGGGAGAGGGAGAAGCAGGCTCCCTGCTGAGCAGAGAGTCCCATGTGGGCTCAATCCCAGGACCCTGGGATCATGACCTGAGCCAAAGGCAGATGCTTAACCGACTGAGCCACCCAGCTGCCCGTAGACATTTTTCTTTTAAAATTTAAACAAAATAAAATTTATGTAATAAATTATAAGTTCTTTTTCCATCTTCCCAGATATTACTCATTGCCCCCAAAATAACCATCATTAACTTATTGACTAATTAATATATATTTTTCCTATGGAGGTAGAATATAAAACGCCATATAGTAAGTATATAGGGACAGGGTGATAGAAATTGAAAGAGAAATACATAAGAATATTTTTTGAAAAGCACATGTAGTCATTTGCATTTATTATTTGGCAAATTGCCTTTTTCATCATAATTTAGAGATGTTTCCTTGCCAGTATTCATAGCTCTGTCTCATTCTTTCTAACAGAAGTTTATTATCTGTATTTTAGACAAATCATAATTAGATTAGCTGTTCCCCATGTTGATTGACATTTCATTGAGCTCCAGTTTTCCATTATTATAAACAAAGCTGTAGTGGACATCCTTATAAATTGTTCTTTATGAGTATTTCTGATTATTCTGCTGAAGTATATGAATTGTAAGGAAGAATTATATTACTTAAGAATGCTATTTTTTGACAATCAGCCTGATGTGAAGATGGAATAACACCATGGAGAGGTATTAAAGTGAAAGAGATTTATTATATTCACAAGTCCTAGAAGAGAGAGACCCGCTTGCCATTCACCAGGCATGCAGGAGGCGCTCCAGGAAGCAGGCTGAACAAAGCAGGTGGGGAGCTGAGAGACAGAGTGCAGATTCATGGCAAGTGCCTTTGTTAAGAGTCAGGTCAGAGGACACAGCAAAGGCTTGAGGTGATTTCATTGGTGTATTTGAATGTCACAGGGATCTGGGGCAAGAAGGAAAATGTGACAGGGACCGACCTTATCACACTGGTGCCCCAGGTCACCTGGGCAGGGTGCTCACACACTTTGCTTGTGGCGATGCTGAGGCATCAGGACAATATGAAGTTTTAAAAAATTATAGTGCAGTGTATTTAAAAATGTAAGCTTTATGAAGACAGACACTTTCCATGTTTTATTCTACTATACCTCAGTGCCTATAATAGTGTCCAATAACTAATAAGTAGGTACTCAATAAATATTAAACAAAGGACTATCTATAAGTTAATCTGTACATGTGAAATTTTGATTCATGTGAGTCAATGGCCTTCTAAGAAGCTCCATCAGTTTAGTATCTATCAACTACATATGAAAATACCTGTTTCCTCACACTCGCGTTAACATTGGATATTATAAATATATGTATATGTTTAGTTTTTGCTAATCTAATGGGAAAAAAAAAAACAAAACAAAAATCTGTTACCTAAATAATGAACTTGGTAATTAATGAAGTGGTTTACAGGCTTTTAAAGTATTTATTGACCATTACAGTCTTTTCAATACACTTTCTGTCTTTTATTGTTGTTTTTATTCATTTATAGAAATTCATTACAAATTCTGGAGAGTAATAATTTTTCCAATTTATAATACATTTATTTTTCATAAACTTTCAATGCTATCCTTTAGTGTATGGTCATTTAAAATGTCATAAAATAAAATTCATTAATACTCCTTTTGTTGATTTCTGTCTTTTATGTATTACTTAAGAAGGCCTTTTGTACTTCTCAGATTGTGTAAGCATTTTCCCCTAATATTTTGTTAATTAAAATATTTATTTTGTTCTTGAAGTATACTCATGCCTGGAAGAGTTGGGCTAAAGTCTTCAACCATGGTTAGTAAATATCAACTTCTATTTGCATTTGGAACATTTATTTCTTTGCACATTTTGATTTTTTTCAGCTTAAAAATTTTTCTTTCTTCTATCATAATTGATTCTTTCCTCCTATTTTTAAGGCTCTTAAATTCTGAAACTCTTATTAGAGAAGGGTAGGCCTCCTGGATTGCGAGTTAATGCTCTTTTTTTCTCCCCAAATACTTTCCATAACTGCTTCTTTTTCTTTTTCTTTTTTTTTTTTTTTTTTTAAAGATTTTATTTATTTGACACAGAGAGAGAGACAGCTAGAGAGGGAATACAAGCAGGGGGAGCAGGAGAGGGAGAAGCAGGCTCCTGGCTGAGCAGGGGGCCCGATGCGGGGCTCGATCCCAGGACCCTGGGATCGTGACCTGAGCCGAAGGCAGACGCTTAACCGCTGAGCCACCCAGGTGCCCCTGCTTCTTTTTATTTTTCTGTGTTCTGACGATTTCCTTAGCTTATAATTTATTGATTTTGTTTTTTGACATCATTTTCTCATTAACCCCATATATCTGGTTTTTGAAAATTTTACATTTAACAAGATTATTTTTAATTTTAAAAAAGACTGTGTCTTGTCTTTTACTTAATCATTTCATAAAGCAACTCATCATTATTGTTTTCTAAAGTATCTTGCAGTTCTCTGAAGACATGGATTTGAATTCATTTGTCTTCTGAATAATCTGTTTCTTGTGACATCAAGTATCTTGTGTGTTTATTCAATAGTTATCTTTCGTGAGGCGTATTTTCCTCAATTATCTAGAGATATCTGTGTGTCATTCATAGCCTTGGGAGTTGAATACACTTAACAGGCACGGGTCCTTGTAGTGGTGCAGTTTATTTTCCAAAGGTCACTGCCAAAATGTAGGTGCTGGAGTGCCTGGGTGGCTTAGTCGTTAAGCGTCTGCCTTCGGCTCAGGTCATGATCCCAGGGTCCTGGGATCGAGCCCCACATCAGGCTCCCTGCTCCTCGGGAAGCCTGCTTCTCCCTCTCCCACTCTCCCTGCTTGTGTTCCCTCTCTCGCTGTGTCTCTCTCTGTCAAATAAATAAATAAAATCTTTAAAAAAATGTAGGTGCTGATTCTGAGAACTGTGCATTTGACTGCATGTGCATTATTGGTTGGCTTTATTTTAGCGTATATAGATTTGCAGGTAGACCCTGCAGAAATTTTAGTCTATTTCTCTTGTTGGAGGTACGTACTTCTCTTCCTTCTTTGGGGAGTTGTGGCAATCCAGTGTCAATGCAAGCTCTGTTTTGTTTCTTTTCCCAAACTCTCACTCGCTTTAGGGAATCGGCACAAAGAACACTTATTTTTTAAAAGTCATGTAGTTACTTTATTCTCTGTTGAAATGGTGCTCCTGGATGCAGCTCAATATGTGGCCCCACCCCACCATCAATGGCTGCTTATTTAAGAATGCAATTCCTTTAATTAACTGATAACACCAATTGTATTCCTTTTTCTACCGATGTTTAACAAATTGCCAAAAATGTAGTGGCTTAAAGCAAAAACTCCCATATTGTCTCGCAGTTCTATAGGTCAGAAGTCCAGGAAAGGCATAGCTGAGTTCTTTGCTCATGTTCTCACAAAACTTGCCATTGAGATGTTAGCTAGGGCTAGGGTCTCTTCTGAGGTTCTGGGTTCTCTGGCAAACTAATTCACAATATTGGCACAAGTGAATTTCTATGGTTGTAGGACTGAGGTCCTTGTCCCCTGTTGTTCATTAGCTAGGTGCTGCTTTTGGCTCTTAGAGGCCACCTGCATTCATTTCCAGAAGACTTCTCCATCTTCAAGGCCAGCAGGAAAGGATCTCCCTCAAGTTGAATCCTTATCATGCTTCCAATCTCTCTGATTTCTCTTGCCTCAACCTCTAGACTTCCTTTTAAGAGCTAATCTCATTAGATGAAACCCACTTAGGACAGACTCCCGTTTGATGATCTCAACTGATTAGGCATCTTAATTACACCTGCCAAAATCCCTTTTACAGTATAATGTAACATAATCATAAGAATGATATTCCCTCATATCCACTGGCTGTGCCCACACTCAGGATGAGTATATAGGCAGGCTATTATGGATACTAGGACTCCCCCACCATATTTGACGGGATGAGTATATAGGCAGGCTATTATGGATACTAGGACTCCCCCACCATATTTGACCCTATGCTTTGCAGTTATAGCTCCACAGGACCAATGGGGGTAACATAATGCAGTTAAAGGCCAAATGGATCACAACATATTTGAAGAATTTATTCTCTGAGTTATGCCAGATAAAAACAAAATGATCAACAATGCTAGGTTTTGAGTCCAACTCAAAGGAGTCAACTTTTTTCAGAATTTGTATAGTGTAGCCAAAATGTGACTAAGCCTCAATAAATTGTGGTGGTATTTCCTTAGTCCTCATTGTCTTGATTTCCTTAACCTCTGATTTATCCAGGGAGAGTACTGTGTGTGGTCTCCACCAGCCTGTACCTTAGCATGCCTTTTGCTGGGGTTCTGAGCCTCACTAAGACCGTGGCCTCTTTTGCCCTGCTGCTGATAAGCCCTCTGTAGTCATGGGCCAGTGGCAGGGCTTAGGCTACTGTATTACACCACTCCGGCCTTACAGGAAATATTGTTTTTCCCTCACTACTTTCTTCTAAAAATGTTCTCAAATTCTTGTTTAATTTTCCACCATTTATCTGAGACCAGAGTATATCATGTAGCAAGGCTTTTCTGAGAATGTAAGCGTAAGGAAAAGGAATTATAATTGTAAGCAACATATAACCACCTTCTAGTGCTGGCTATTCTCATAGCCTACAGGTTTAGGTGCATGGTCATGCATCCAATAGATGCCAGTTTCCTTCAAGCATCAGGAATGTTGTTAAGCATCTCCATAATTTAAAAGGAGGGGCTATTCTTCCCTCCTCCAGTCTAAGGCTTCCCTTTTCCCTTGTTACTTTCTTCCCCATGACCTGCCTCTTTCCAGGAAAGTTGGCAGTGTTAATATATCATCCTAGCTTTAGGGCAGAATTCAGAAACATTACAGTATTTTAAGTAGAGATTTTTAAAAAAAGATTTTAGTTATTTATTTGTCAGAGAGAGAGAGGTGGGGGGGGGGAGAGAGAGAGAGAGTGCATGAGCAGGGCGAGCGGCAGGCAGAGGGAGAAGCAGGCTCATTGGGATCCCGATGTGGGACTGGATCCCAGGACCCCGGGATCATGATCTGAGCTGAAGGCAGACGCTTAACTGACTGAGCTGCCCAGGAGTTCCTAAGTAGAGATTTAATATTAAAATTCAAGTCTTACAAGATCTCTGGATGGAGTGGTGTAATAAGAGTCAGAGTGTAGCTACATGTGTTTAAGAGTCTAACACATCCACTGAATTTCAGAAGTTAGAACATTGTTCCTGCTGCCATTACTGCTGCTGATAAAATGCCTTTTAACTTCCACAAAACTGGTGGTCAGATGCAGGAATGCTGAGTTGGACTACCACAACTTTCTCTAAACATTCGTGTCTCCATGACTGTCCTTGCCAGAAGAAAAAAACAAAGGGAAGTTGGCTAGAGTTGACAGAGCTCTAAGACAGCTCCCAAGATTCCAGCCCCATGTTGTACAATTCCTGTAATCCCCACCTCTTGAGTGTGAGTACAACTTTTAAATATGATGGAGTATCTCTCTCATGATTGTGTTATGTTGTATGGTCAAATGGATTTTAGGGATGTAATAAAGACTCCCAATCAGTTACCTTTGAGTTAATCAAAGGAAGATTATCCTGGGTGTGTCTAACCAAATCAGGCAAGCTCTTCAAAAAAGTCAGAGAGAGGGACACCTGTGGCTCAGTCAGTTAAGCATCTGCCTTTGGCTCAGGTCATGATCTCAGGGTCCTGGGATCGAGCCTGCGTCAGGCTCTCTGCCAGTGGGGAGTCTGCTTCTCCCCCTCCCTCTGCTCCTTTCCCCACTTGTGCTCTCTCTCTCTGAAATAAAAAAATAAAATCTTAAAAAAAAAAAGGTCAGAGAGATTCACAGAGATTCACGCAGCCCTGTTGGCCTTGAAAGTATGAACAGCCATGTTGTAAACTTGTGGAGAGGGTGGTATGGCGGGGGATAGCAGACAGCCTCTGGGAGCTAACAACAGCCCTCAGCTGACAGCCAGGAGAAAGCAAGGACTTCAGTTTTACAACCTCAAGGAATTAAATTAGGCCTACATACAGCGAGCTGCCTCCCTTCAACACCTTGATTGTATCCCATCTCAACACTGTGAGAGGACTCCGCTCATCTGTAGCCTCGTCTGTACCCATGGAAACTGTGAGATAATAAATTTGTGTTGTTTTAAGCTGCTCGATATTTGGGTAGTTTGTTACGTAGCAATAAAAACGAATACAATGTCTTTTGTCTCACTTGTGCCTTACAAACACGTGCATGTGCACCTAACTGGTGGAACCCTAATTGTAAGGGAGTCTGGACTATGGAGTTCTTAGCATCTTAGCCTCTATGCTATTGGAAAATATGTAAAAAGGAAAGGGAAGGGAGGTCAAGTAACAATAGACACTAGCCTGCATATATAATATCTAAATATTTCAAAGGAAATCCTGTTTTTTTTTTTTAAGATTTTATTTATTTATTTGACACAGAGAGAGTGAGAGAGAGAGCATAAGCAGAGGGAGTGGCAGGCAGACAGAGGGAGAAGCAGGCTCTCTGCTGAGCAAGGAGCCCGATGCGGGACTCGATCCCAGGACTCTGGGATCATGACCTGAGCCGAAGGCAGCCGCTTAACCGACTGAGCCACCCAGGCGCCCCGGAAATCCTGGTTTTTAAAAATAAATGCGTGGTTATGTCCAGCTGCCTCAATAGCATATATAATCCAAAATCAGTTTTTCTTCATGCTTTGTTTTACAGTTAAAAATAATACCATTTATATGACATCAATAGTGTTATCTAGGTTCAGTTTTATCTAACCTGATCCACTCCTTCCTCCAATGTAAAGAGAACAACAAATGTTCTAGAACTTTTTTGGTGTCTAAGGATCTGATAAAAATACACCCATGTACATTTGAGATAAATGATGGTTTGCATCTGCATGTGGTTGGAATATTTAGAAAATAAGTCTATATACTTTACATGATCACCTTTTGTATTTTCAATAGAAGAGGTAAATTCCTTAGAGTTGCAGCTCCTCTATATTTCTCTCTCCACCCCCTTTCTTTCTTTGTCAATTTTATTGTGATCTCTGGTTTACATTTGCAAAACTAGGACTCATTTTGTGGATTTGCTAGAAAATTTGAACCTTTTATTATCTTGGACAGTTTCTGAGGGTTGGGAATTTGGGTGCAGTTTGGCTGGCAGTTCTAGTTCACAGTATCTCATGGGACTAAGGTGGACCTCTTAGCCAAGGCTGCAACTTCTGGAGACTTGACTGGGTTGGGAGGATCTGCTTCCAAGATCACTTACATGGTTTTTGGCAGGGGACACTAGTTCTTTACATGCTGCTTCTCCACAGTGCTGCTCATGATATGGTTTTCCAAGAGTGAGTCATTGAGAAACTGATAGTGAGAGAGAGAGAAAGAGAAAGAGAGAGTGCAAAAGAGCAATCAAAACAGAATCCTTTGTGTCTCTTCTATTACCTAATCTTAGAAGTGACATTCTATCACTTCTGCCATATTTTATTGGTCATAAGTAAGTCATTATGTCTAGCTTTCAATGGGAGGTCATTACACAAGGGCATAAATACCAGGGGGTATGGAACATTGAGGGCCATCTTAGAGGCTGCTTCCCAAAACATGGCATTCTTAATCAAAGCTAACCAGGAGATCAAAAGAGAGTAAAGTAAGGGTAGCCAAGGCAGAGCTGAATTTCTAGGTTGATAAAACTGGTTGCATATAGTAAAATCTGAATTGTATCATGTCCTTCCTTTATGTCTACCAAACATAAATGTGGCAAGGCTGCTATTTGTGTCCAAATTTTCATCTCTCCATCTTACAAAGTAATTAAACTCTGGGGTTTTGCTAGCTATCTGGATGCCCAAAATATAAATCATATTTCCCAGTCTCTCTTGGAACTGGATATAGCATCTGCTGTGAATAAAAAACTGTGGACAACTTTGAGTTGTGCTCTGTTATTTCCCTTTTTTCTCTCTTAATGATTGAAATGTGGACATGGAAGTGAGCCATCTTGGATCACATGGATGAGAGCAATCCTCAGAGATAGCAAGACAACAAAGTAGGAGGAGCACAGGAACTGATCCTGTGGAGATGCCATGTTAGTCCTGGATTGTTTACCTCTAGACCTTTAGATGAGAGATAAACAACTGCCTTTGTGTTTAAACCAAAATTATCTATGCTGTCTAACAGAAGAGCCAAATTCATATGCAAATTGCATATTTTTTCAAGCTTTTTGGACCACTGCCCTTAGTTAAAAGTACATTTTAAATTGCAACTAGTACATATAAAAATATATGAGTGATCAAGAGTTTTTACAGAAGTATAATTATAATTACCTTTAGCATGTACACTCTGAAATTTTCTATTCTACTCTACTGAATTCTATTTTATTCTTTTCTTTCCGTTCTACTGTTTTATTCCATTCCATTCCGTTCCGTTCCATTCCATTCCGTCCAGTCCAATCCCATCCCATCCCATCCCATCCCATCCTATTGAGACAAATAATGCTGGATACTACCTACTAAATCAATTTCAGGACTCACCAATGGTTCACATCCTATAGTCTAAGAAACAGTCTCTAAACTATTATAAGATAAAAATGATGTACTTGTGTTATATGTTCTATGACAGAGCTTTCTACCCCTAGTCTCCTGCTTAAATAGAATTAGAAGTGGCAACTTTAAATTATTATTAGTTCTTATATGTCAAGTTTATTAGCAGTTTATCATGACTTCAATTCTAATTCAAGTTTTAAAGAATTTTTTCCTAGTATTACAGAGAATATACCGAGTGCTTTATGTTAATAGGTTTTGTGCTAGGTGAATAAGACATTATTTCCCTTAAAGAGCTATAGTCTATTAAAACAGATCAACATGTAAACAGACTAATTAAAATAGGATATGATTATTACTACTGTAGCTCAGACATAGTGGTCATGAGCTGATGAAACAATAAAACCTCATGTGTTTGTAACCAAAGTTGAAGGAATCTTCACTTCCTTCTGGAATTTTTTCCTTTCCTACTAAATAGCTGGAAACAGAACATTTCTGAATTTTGGGACTGTAAAAAAATCATTTGAGTTAAGAACTCCAAATTCTTACTCCTTTTCTTGTACACAGAGTGTAGGTCTCAGAATGAAAAACGGTGTACATGAAGACTATGTGATAAACATAAAACTAGCATTTTAGTAGTGATTTTGCCCGTGTTTATTGAGACTTATTATAATGAAAAAATATTTATAGCTTTAATACTAAAAATCCCTTTGTCACTTCCAATATCTATGATATTTTAAAGTGACTGTTTGATCTATCATATTTTTTTCAAACTAAAATCTTAGAAATGTACTTACTTGTCTACTTTGTATTAACCTGACTCTAAATTGAAGAATTTCCTTATCTTAAAAGTGGCAGGAGTGTGTTCTTGTAACAAAAATCTTAGAGGTAAAACCAGGTTCAGACAGAATGAGACTATTTCTTATTTGGATGGAAAGTGTTTGTGGACATTTGATGCCAATCTAAGATTCAGAGTTGAAAAGCATAGTAAGAATTCTGATGAGCTTAAGCTAAAGAAATAAAGGGATATCAGTATGTTGTGAAGAGAAAGGGGAAGAGGGAAAGTGTAAAACTTTGAATTTCTGCTTGTTCTGTATTAATCACAGTTCCTTTTAGTATGTATTTCCTTGGAAATGGAACCACAACACATTTGGAATATCTTATATAGGATGGCAGAGAACAGGCTATTTAACTAGTGGCCAAGAACAACCTGATGTTCTGAGCTACAAATTGAAAGTGAAGGTTACTTTCTTGCAGACTTTATCTTAAAGCAGTAAAACGGGTAACTGCAGCTACAACTGAAAGTATTGATTTTGTAATTTCAGCAAATTAAGAACAAGACAGAAAACCTATTAAACCTTTCCACTGATTGCCAGGGTACTTTTTGGTGATTCTGAGGTTGACATTAAAATTACATACACCTATCTCTTGAAAGTAAAACATATACATTATATAGAAGATGATAAATGGAATTGTGGTAAGTATGTTTTAAATGTGAAACTTGCAAAGCCTGATACTATTAATGTCAAACAGCATATCTAATTTTCATACATTTTCATAAATTTGGGTTAAAGTTAGATGTACAGTTATTATATTTTAATACATTAAACTTTTCACAGAACCAGAATGTTTTTTAAAACAAAAAAAAGAAAGAAACTCTGATAATAACATGACAGGTCAGAACATTATAACTAATGACTATATAAAAAAGAGATTACAAAGACTACTGAAAAATGATCAGATTATATTTTTTGTGTCCAAGAGCAAAACAAACCTATTTTATAGTTTTGTGGAACATGTCAAACTTTTTTTTTAAAGGTTTATTTATTTTAGAGAGAGAGAAAGAGAGAGTATAAGTGTGTGTATGTGGGGAGGAGGGGGGAAGGACAAAGGGAGAGGGAGAGAAAATCTCAAGCAGACTCTGCCATGAGGATGGAGCCCAACATGGGGCTTGATCTCACTAGCCTGAGATCACAACCTGAGCCAAAACCAAAAGTCGGTCGCTTAGCCAACTTTGCCACCCAGATGCCCCAATGTCAAAGTTTTAAAATGTAATTTTAAGATTCTTTAAGTGAATATATTAAAATTTACATTAGTCATAATGTCAAAGAAGAAACTGGTTATGAAAAATGTGATTACATGATGGAAAATAAAATTCAGGAATTTTATTCAGTGAAATAAATTAAGTGAAATTTATATCTTTTCTTTTCACACTCATTCTACCCCAAATATCATATTCCTTTTTTTAAACTTTTATTTATTTTTATTTATTTGACACAGAGAGAGAGAGATAGTGAGAGAGAGAGCACAAGCAGGAGGAGTGGCAGGCAGGCAGAGAGAGAGGGAGAAGCAGGATCTCTGCTGAGCAAGGAGCCCGATGAGGGGCTCGATCTCAGGACCCTGGGAGCATGACCTGAGCCGAAGGCAGCCGCTTAACTGACTGAGCCACCCAGGCGCCCCAAATATCATATTTCTTAGTAGGTAGATAACATTAGAGATTGGGAGACAGCTTTTGTCTGCAATTAGGGAAAATCACAACAACGACAAAAATCTCATAAGCCATAAGAAACACGTAACAATTTGGGGCAACTTTAGGTTTAGTTAATTCAGTGATTCAACCACACATTTTTAAAAAATTTGTTCTTTTTAATTTTTCCATTTTGCCTTCTTATAGTGTGTCAGTTTTGTCCTAATGATTGCAAGACAGTGTTGATGTTCACATGTTCATCAAAAGAAAAGGATCATTTCTTTCTTCGCATCTCTTTTTCAGAGCAAGGAAACCTTTCTCAGAAGCTGTCTAGATTATTTTCCCTCCTGCCTCATTGACCAAAATTTCATAAAATTTTTATGACTTCCCTTATCTCCAGTAAATTAAACAATCAAAATTAGCTTAGAGTTTTAATCACAACTAATTAACGCATGCTTAGGATGAGGACCTTCCCTAGAGGTGTAATGACTCTGTAGATGGGATAGATTCCTGAACCAAATCAGGGTGGGGGAGAAGGAGGATTGATTGGGAGTAGCCAACCACAATGCTGGCCATAAGGTTTGTCTTTCATTAAACTGAATACACACATAGGTAATATACAATAAGTTGGGAAGTTGTCTGTGGTTTCAGTAGGGCAATCTAAACTTCACATTCATAAACTGAGAGCTGAAAGGAAATTCTCTGAAATATCTGGAGAAATACAGATAAAATTCCATTTATCTTCCAAAACACAAATGTAAATAATATGGTGCATAATTTTTTATGTGATTATTTGAATGCTATTGGAAACATTTCAAATGATTTTAGATCACTTATAAAAAGACGTAGTTAAATCACTGGAACACGTGTTTTACAGTTTTTTTAAAAAAACTCAAACACTTGGCTTCCACTTACTGTTCTTATTTTAAGTCTACCATATTGTCAGTTTCTCAAAAGTTTGTATCCATACCATCAGTTGTACTGATATTTGATTCTAAGGGTGCTTGATTCTAAGGATGTTTGATTCTATCTCTACACAGAAAAATTTTCCATCAATGGTAAGAGATTCCCTTTAACATTGGACGATTTTTGAAAAAAGGAACGGCATAATCAGTTGAATCACCCTCCCAGTAGTGAAGGTCAAACAGCATTAGAGAGTATGTTTACAACTAAACCCTAGATGCATGAGCTGTATCTCCCTTTTCTTCCTTCCTTTCTTGCTTCCTTTCTTTCTTTTTTTATATATAGAGAGAGTACATGAGCAGGGGAGGAGCAGAAAGGAAGAGAGAGAATCTCAAGCAGCCTCCACACTCAGCATGGAGCCTGATGCAGGGCTCAATTTCACAACCTTGAGATCATGACCCAAGCTGAAATTTAGAGCCCCATGCTCAACCGACTGAGCCAACCAGGCACCTCATCTCAATCTCCTTTTCATTAACTCATTCATTCATTACTTCATGCATAGATATTTATCTACCATTTCCTATGTACCTAGCACTGGAATAAGCAGTTTGAAAGATACAAAGATGAATCAAATCATCATTTTCCTTCTTTAAGGAGATAAGTCTACTGAAGGAGGTAAGATATGTTCAGAAATAGAGTAGAGAAAGTATGTAGTTCCAGGAGAGAGGAACAGATAAGGGAAGTTAAGGAAAGTGAAGTTTAAATCCTGGTGGAAGATCAGGAACTGCTCTGTAGAAACAGATCTGCTACTTCCATAACTAGCTTACAATCAGCATTTCTCTGCCTCTTCATTCTATTTAAACAATTCTCTGTAATGAGAGGCAATAAAGTAAGGAATTTAAAAAACATGATGTGAAGTAAGAATCTATCTCATTAGGTGGGAAAATATCCAAATATATAAAAGAATATCAGAGTATGGGTGGGCAAAAAGACAGACAAAAATCCACTGCCCACAATATAAAAAGTAAAAATACTTGCGAGCAATGGAAATATTTCCCCAAATCTCTTTTATTCTGGCTCAAGAAATTGTTTACAAATGTTGGATTTACAAGTTACATGATTATTGACAGAAAGAGTATTTTATTATCAAATAACTTTCCCAGAATTCCATGTTATTAATGGCATGCAGCAAAGTATTAGAGCTTCAAAACAAAAAATAAATAAATAAATAAAAGTTTTGGCATCAAAATGTTATCTAGATAGAGTTGTTTTTAATGATGGATTTTTGTGAAATAGTAGTTTGAACCCCCAGCTGAGTTTTATATGATTATCACTTGATAAATTCAACCTGAAAATAACTTTAGATATCTGATTGGACAAAATATTTTAAGTGCCCTTGATACAACTATGATAAAAAGTAGCTGGTTAATTCTTGTAGATTCTCATACTGAACAGCATCACCTCTGATCTACTCAGTTAAATCTTAAAGTAAGTATGTTAGCACACAGTATATTCTAAAGAAAGAACATAAAATAACATCATCTACAAACGTAAGAAAGAGAAAAAAATTAAAATATGGTATCAATAAAATCTGAAATATTCATATCAAAAGATTTCTCATAATCAGAAGACATAAATACAGCCCAAATGGCACCTAATGTCAATATGTTCAACAAGTTATTTAATTTGAGGAGATATGTTTGAAACATTCAGACAAGACTGAATTTATTTTGACATCGAAAAGTGCACAAGAAATCTCTGTTTTTCATGAGACAGTATGAAAAACTAAATCATTGGTTGATGGAAGATATTTTGACAGCCTAACTAACCAGTGTTTCATCTGTATTACTAAACATAACACTTCCAAGGCACCACAGAATGTAAATTGTGATCATTGATCCAAAGGAGAAATGTGCTCCATTCAAGCCCTGTGCATTGGTCTCTGCCAGATGGTGCCTAGTCTGCACAAGAACCTGTGTCAGTCATCTTTTCCCCAACTTGCAACATCATATAGCTGTTACATCAAACTCAAACCAGATAAAGTCAGGAAAAAAGATAAAAAATAAAAATCAAACTCATTTTTATGGTCTTAAGATTATTTGATAAATTCTGATGCATTTTCAGCATGCAAATATTTCTAATTAAAAAAAAATCCACCTGTTTCTAGACAGAATAGCACATACAATGGTCATTTAAGGTCATGCCATAAAATGAAAAGTTCTGCCGATGGACTCATTTTAACCTAGATGGCAAATATGTAGATCAACAGTACTCTCTCTAATGTCCATGACAGATATTGCCAAATAATCAGAGCAGAGTTTCCAGCTGAAGCCAAATATATCTTCAGAATTGTCCACAATATAATACTCCAGACGTTCATTACTGTTCTATTATATCATCTGAAATTTATTTGACAGCCTAAAATGATGTCAAATACAAGTTCCATGAGTGTCTAAATAATTGTTGTAATGAATCTGATGTGGATCTTTTTTATATTTTGAATATTAAAAACTTCCTATTTACATTTGCAGGTTATTTCTAGTAGGCTATTGCTAAGAGCAAGAAGAGGATTAAAACTTGCAAAAAAAAAAAAAAAAAGACCCTATTTGGAGAATACACAAATTTACACAATTAAAAATGACTTAATTATATATATATAGCTTATAATTTAAAAATAATGTTTATAAGAAAATAATTAAGATACAGAGATTAATCATAAAAGCAAACCTAAATAACCTACTAAAAGTATTAATTATTTCGTGTAGTAGGAAAACAAGTTAATTGCTCCTTCTTGGTGTGGGATCACACTATTAAATCATAAATTTTTTTTTTGTAAAGATTTTTATTTATTTATTGAGAGAGATAGTGATAGAGAGAGAGCATGAGAGGGGGAGAGTCAGAGGGAGAAGCAGACTCCCCGCCGAGCAGGGAGCCCGATGCGGGACTCAATCCAGGGACTCCAGGATCATGACCTGAGCCGAAGGCAGTCGCTTAAACAACTGAGCCACCCAGGCGCCCCTATTAAATCATAAATTTAAGTTAACAAAGATATCTGGGGGCTTAAAATACCTACCGGGATCCATTGGACAACATAAGGGCTTGTAGATCCTTGGCAGAATCTCTTCTTACTGTCATTCAGAAGGTCTAGCAGAGGCATCTTTTGACTATCTCCATAGTTTCCAAGAATACAATGCAAATAGACATAACTGGCAACTGGTCCAGTCTGCCAAATGGTCCCCACCTCATAGAATAAAGGTAATTATGATAGGAAAAACTAAAGTGAAAGCTCCTTGAAATGCCAACCCCTACCCCTACCTGTTAGCTTTTCTCTCTTACACAACACTGCACCACTCTTAAACCTAAAGTAATTTCCTAAGGGAGTTACTGAGATTATTACCACCATCACAAACCAAAGATAACAAAGATGATGACACCTACCAAATGTCCATTTAAGTCTCCTTTTGGTCAGCACAAAAACCAGATGGGTCTTAGGAATGAGTACAGATTATCATGAACTTTGTGAAGGTAGTGATTTTGACTAAAGTTGCCATTGCCATTTCAGATATAGTATTTGTGTTTTCATCACTGAGCAAACAGCATAGCCTCTGGCACCGTGTATGTAGCCACTGACTTAAAAAGAGTTTTCTTTAACCATATTAATAAAGACAATCAGAAGTAGATTATTTCATCTGGGTGGGAGAGTAGTACATCTTCACTGTTTTAAATTACATTGGTATCAACTCCCTGTTTGGTCATAATATAATTGGTAGGAATTTTGAGTCTTTTGATATTTCACAAAACTCCACACTGGTCCATTCTTTTTATGAAAATATGCTAATTGAACTTGAGAAACAAGAACTAATAAGTATTCTAAATACTTACAAAAATCACAAGCATGTTAGAGGATGCGATATTAAGTCAAGAGAAACTCCAGACCCCTGTCACATCAGTGAAGTTCAGTTCAGTTTCCTGGAGCTTGTTGGAGTAGAGATTCCAAATGTAAAGGTAATTTGCTGCATTTTATACTCCCTACCACAAAGAAAGAGCATAGGTTTTTTTGTTTGTTTGTTTGTTTTTTGATTTTAGAGGCCATATGTACTACATTTGGGTATACTGTTCTGATCCTTTTTTTGAGTGATCTATAAGGCTGCCAGATTGGAGTGGGACCTGGAAAAAGAGAGAGCTCTTCAAGTCCAGGCTGCTCTGTAAGCTGCTTGAGACTTGAATCTATGACCAATGATACTTCAAGTTGTCTTTTGCACTTAAGGATGAATTATGGAGTTACCTGTGAGCTCCAAAAGGAGAAATACGGGGCAGATCCATAATTTGGAACAATGCCTTATCATCCTCTATCAACAATGGTTCTCCATTTGAGAAGCAGCTCCTAGCTAATGGACCCTGTTAAAGATCGAACATCTGATTATAGATCATTTAGTGAATATTAAACCCAAGTTGCCTGTCACAAACTCAATGTTTTCTGTTCCAATAAACCATTAAGTTGGGCATGTACCACCCACCAGTGTGATGGTATATGAAAGATCTACTGGGTCCAACTAGATCCAGAAAACACAGATAAATTGCACTTGTAGTTGACTCAGACACTCATAGTACCTTTCTTTCTTGCTTTGCTACTCTTTTCTCTGTCCTCTCCTTTGCCTTTCAGATAGTTCATATGACCAGTTAACAGAAGACAAATATTTGGAGGTCTGGTTTACAGATGGATGTGTATGGTATGTTGACACTCATCCCTAGAGTGTGGCATATGCCTTATACTAAAAACAAATACATATGATGCTATTTTCACCATAACTGTAATACAAAGGGCTGGAAACCAAGGAATGGAAGTGAGAGGGCCATTTTATTATTGTGTGTTACAACACACTCACAAAGTGATTCTTCATATTCCCCAGCCTTGGAATTGGAAGGTACAGAGGCCCTTGTTTCCAAAGGATGAAGCTTCCACCAAGGAACACAGCTACAATGCCATTAAATTGGAAGTTGAAGCTGCTCCCTGGCCAATTATGGCTGCCCATGACTATAAATCAATAGAGAAGAAGGTTACTAAATTGGCCAGTATAATTTAATCTGATTATCTGTTTATTAACATTACCAGAAAATGTGCTAACTCAATACTGATTGAAGGACTGAAAATCTAGAACCTTTAGAAATAAAAATTTGGGGTCACTCCACCAGGTACAAAACATAGAAGAATCAAGGTGTTTGAGAAGTCAAGGGAAACATGGATGGAAAGAAGCTCTAATATCCCTGACCAGCTGTAGAAGTAAAGACCGTAGCAGCTACACAAATTTTATGCTAAAAGGTATATAATTTATAAAGTTAGAGGGACTTTAAAATCTAAATTTAAAAATAAGGAAACTGCATGTAAGCAATGTAAATGAACTATTGATGGTCATGCAACCAGTTAATGGCAGAAGCCACAGTTGAGGGAAGATCAAAGAAAGGCTCTGTAATGCCTGGGGCTAGATACAGGGCACTGGTGACCTGGTCTAGAGACAATTCTGCATCCAGTGTTTGCCCAGGGTGAGTGCCAAGGGTCGTTTGATCATCTCTCCTGAAATTCTCCTCTTAGGCCCAAGCTTGAGAAAAAAACATGGCAGTACATGAATAAGCAGAACAGATTTACATCTCATCTGAATTTCTGTATCTTGGTTAATAAGAACTTTATAATTCTCCCCAAGGATAATCTTTGCTTATTTGGTTACCATTTTTTTTATGACTTGAGAGCTTATTCTAGTGGTTTTCCTCAATTGAAAACTCTATCGTACACGGAAAATGATGTCTTTACCAGCAACTTCTAAGTAACACTTTTTTAGTTTAAAAAAGAAGGTTGTTGGGCGCCTGGGTGGCTCAGTCGTTAAGCGTCTGCCTTCGGCTCAGGTCATGATCCCAGGGTCCTGGGATCGAGTCCCACATCGGGCTCCCTGCTCGGCAGGAAGCCTGCTTCTCCCTCTCCCACTCCCCCTGCTTGTATTCCTGCTCTCACTATGTCTCTCTCTGTCAAATAAATAAATAAAATCTTTAAAAAAAAAAAAAAAAAAAAAAAAAGAAGGTTGTTTATTCTTTTTTTTTTTTTTAGATTGCACATATGTGTGAAATCATACAGTATTTGTCTTTCTCAGTCTGACTTATTTCATTTAGCATTACACCCTTTAGGTACTCAAATTAAAAAAAAGAAAAAATCACTATTGTAAAAATCTAGAAATTTAATTAAATTATCATCTATGCTTTTGCCTTGTAAAAAAAAGATGTTAACGCTCAGTTCCTTTTCCTCCATTTTAACACAGAATTGTACAGTATATACTAAGACAGACCATAATTTCAAACGTTAGAAACTGTTATTTCTTTTTATGTTTTTATATTCTTGTAATGGTTTCATAATAGCTTATAAATTTATCATAACGAGTGTGCTATTATTAGATATTTAATGTTTTGATAATTTTATGACTATAAAACCATCACGAAAAGCATGTTTGCATCTGCATCTTTATACACATTAATAAGTAGCTCCTTAGAAAAACTTTGAAGTAAATCACTAGGTAAAGGAGTATATAATATTTTTAAATGCCTGCATTAAGATATGGAATCATATCAATACATTATATCTATGTAATATTAAAATACTTATTCAGTAATATAACTTGTCTTCTATTTATTCAATTCTTCTTTTATATCCCCCAGCAATGCCCTGTAATTCTTTTTTATGTAAATTTTTGTGTATTTCTTATTACATTTATTACTAACTATGCCATATTTTTGTTACTATTCTGAATGGATTTTCTGTTGCATTATATGCTCAAATTAGTTACTACTTGCATTAAAAAAGCTACTGATTTTTACATACTTATTTGAAAACAGATACCTTTTCAAACTGTTTTACTAGAATATTCAAATATTTTTACTAGACTATAGTACTTTTATTCCAGTAGGTTATGAAAATTGTATTTTAGATCTCAGGGGTCTTGGAGACTTAATTAAAAAAAAAAAGATGTAAAAAATAATAAAAATAACTGACCTAGGTATAAAATTCTTGGATCACAATATTTCCCTCAGACTCTGGTTTAATCACATTTTGGTCAGATATTATTCAGGTCTGCTGTTGGAAGCTTACTTAATTCTCACAAAATCCTATACAATTTCCTGATTTGAGTGGACTTCATTTAGCACCCCGTGACCCCCTTGTGATGATTTTTTTTCCTGCCTCAATCACCTGATGATTTAATCACTGAGACTTCTTAAGTCTTTAGTCAACTTCAATCCCAGCAAACCCTGCTTCTAGGGAATTTTCTATCTATAAAGATGGACATCCCATTACTTTTTGACATGCTCAGTTCTTCCTAGGTGTTGAAAGAAGCAAGCAGAATATTTGGAAACTTACTCTGGTTGCTCTGGAAATTTGTACTTGTGGCATTAAGGTATAGTGGTCCAGTTTCTGTTACGGATATAGACCGCTGGAACTTGAGACAGAAGGAAAAGTAGAAGAAACCTTCCAACTGTTTCAACCTAAACCATTTTGTGGATGTCCTATGGGGAAAATCTTTCATAGATTTTCTCCACCAAGTGAGAAATCTCCATTTTACTCTAGCAGATGGAAATGTCCAATATGCTGGTATAAGGCTGTCTGACAATGAGGTTTCTTCTTTTTTCTGTCTGTTTCTATGAATTTTAGTGGAAAGTGAAAAAAATATTAAAAATTAATACGCAAGTGTCATTTTAGAATAGATTACTTATTATCAAAAGTTTAGATTTTTAAAAAATTATTTATTTATTAGAGAAAGAGAGAGACCACAAGGCAGGGGAAGCAAACACCCCTCCGAGCAGGGAGCCCGATGCAGGACTTGATCCTGGGACTCCAGGATCATGACCCGAGCCAAAGGCAGTCACTTAACCAACTGAGCCACCCAGGCGCCCTACTTATTATCAAAAGTTTAAAATAAAATGCACTTGTTTTACTAGAAAAATGTCATTCTTATTTAGAATACTTTCCCTTTAAATAGTAGATACTTACAAAATTACATAATTTTGTTTTCTGTAAAAAAAGTGCTGAAATACCTTAAAAGCCAAATTTATTGCTAGAATAAAAGTGTTAGAATTATTACATATACGCCCTGGAAATTATAATGGAAAACTTGACAGCTTATCCAAACTTCTTCAAATTTTATCAACTTATATAACTATTTCTAAAATTTCTCTTAATTCTTTGGACACTCACTATCTGGAACTCTTTCTATTTTGACTTTTTCTTTTTCTCTACTGCTCTTATTTTCTTTGCTTTGTTCCCCAACTACTCAAATAATCATTGTATACATTCACTAGGCATATGACATAATTCTCAGGCATCGATTTGCATTTTACTGACTTTTCTATTTGCTTTATGTTTTTGCTATATTGTGCTGTTAATCCTCTTAAACTCTTCTAAACTATACACCTCCCTGGGTAGTTTTTAGATAATTTAGTTGGTTTACTGAATCTGTCAGAAAAAAAAAAAAATCACTTTAAAATAGTTTTCAATGGGATGTCTGGGTGGCTCAGCAGGTTAAGCATCAGATTCTTGATTTCAGCTCAGGTCATGAACTCAGGGTCCTGGGATCGAGCTCTGCACTTTGCGTGGAGTCTGCTTGAGATTCTCTGTCTCTTTCTCTGCCCCTCCCCTTCCCCCCCTGCCCTCTCTCTCTCTGTCTAATAAATAAATGAATCTTTAAAAACTATAAAAAATAAAATATTTCTTCATGGAATTCTCATCCTCTAAAAATAGAGTATACATTACTACAACCCCCATAAAAATCATTACACTATTGTTTTCTCCTTGCATGTAATCCTTGAAAGAAGATTTAAATTTACACTTTTAACCTGATACAATAGAAGCTGAATTAAAAGCGTAAGTTTCATTGCTGTATGTTGAGCTCCACCATTTAAATTTATTCTAAAGCATTGGGCATCTATGTGATTAAAAAATTAAAGGACAAGCAATTGAACAGACTTTTCACAACTGGCAATATTCTTACAAGTGTGATAGGTACATTACAATTTCTGGGTGGAATGAAATTCTGTGAATCATTAAGTTCAAAACAAATGGAGGAAAAATGTTTATATGGGGTATTTATTTTCCATTAAATATATACATCTCTCCCATTTCCTTGCATTTTACATTTAAAAGGAGTTATTTTGGTTGCTACATTTTTTTCTTTTCACCTAGTTCTACTTTTTGTCATGGCTTAAAACATTATATTTCAAAGATAATACTGAAAGTTCTCTAGGGATTGGTGTTGTTTTATTGAGTGATCTTTGATCAGATTGTAATGGAAAATCCCTGCAGGTGATATAAAATGTGTACATATATTTGAATACATAAAATATGTATTTTTTTATTTCATCCATCTTTGACACTTCTAAATATGGACTTATTTAGCATGCTGGCCCAAAAATGATAGGATCATCTTGAGGGTATATTTCAAAAGAGTGACAATTTTAAAAATTGATGATGAAAATAATTGGATTTATAAATTCTTTGAAACCCAGGGAGTATGTGTCCACAACAATTGTAAAAGCTGCTGCTACGGAGCATATAGAAACTCATTTGAAAGATATATAATATTCTTGTTCCATTACATATGTTTTAAATACTGTTTTTTTTTTTTTAAGATTATTTATTTTTTGACAGAGAGAGAGACAGCGAGAGAGGGAACACAAGCAGGGGGAGAGAGAGAGGGAGAAGCAGGCTTCCCACGGAGCAGGGAGCCCAATGCGGGGCTCAATCCCAGGACCCGGGGAACATGACCTGAGCCGAAGGCAGACGCTTAACGACTGAGCCACCCAGGCGCCCCTGTTTTAAATATTGTTAAGCATCATGGTGTTCACAAGCTTGGATGGCTTAAAAATTCAATATTAATACAGTCATTTATGTAAGAAACTGAGAGACAGTTTGTATATAAGAGAAATATGTGATATTACCTTTATTTACAGTAAGTCCAAAGATCCTAGATTTTATGTATATATTCTGTGTTTTTATGTAGGTTTTGAAAGAAAAGCAAGAATACTAAAAATTAGGATTATCCATTTCTTTAGATGTCACTCATTAAATTATCATTTTTCCCCTGAGACTACATTTACACTGGTTTGTGTTACATTGTTAGATGGGGAGTGCTGAGGAGCCATGTCTGTTTTGAAATAATTACAAGCAGTCATATTGGGATTTGTAGTCAGAGTCGATAAACTGCTTCAAAGTAATTCTCCTCTGTTTACTTGTGACAATGGAAGCTATAGTGAGGGTTTAAAACACCCTTTTCAGAAAAAAAAATAGGCAAATAAACCACCACTACCAAGAATAAAATGCTAATAGAAATACTTGAGGTCACTCTGAGCTTCTACCTGTAGGTCCTGTGTTCTTGTGGTCAGAGTTGATGAACTGATGGTTGGTCAGCTGCGGGCACAAGAAGGAACATAGAAGAGATGCAGGAAAATACAGCTTAGTACACTCGTAGGTCCTAGAGATAGAGTTACTGTAGGCTGGAAGGGACCACGTGGGAAGGTTGGGGGGTGGGAAAATGAGACTCAACCAAGCACAGCAGGAATCCACAAACAAAGTGCCTTTGTTGGAGGTCAGGTAGAGCACAGGAGAAAGGGAAGAGGAGATTTCAATGGTGTGTTTAAATATTACTAGGTCATGGTCAGGGCAGGGCAGGAAGGGGAACTTGTGGTAGGGAAAGGTCATCCTTATCACACTGGTGCACTTGGTCACCTGGGCAGGGTGTGCACAGTGGGGATGTTCAGTCAGCAGAAAAAAAAAATGAAGCTTCAAAATTTACAACCTACTTTAACACTCTTAAAGATCAGGAAGCGGTGTTATTCTCTGAATGGCATAGTGTGTCCAAGGTCCCCAAGACCACTCTCAGGTTCAGTTGTTTCCTAGAAGGATTCATAGAAATCAGAAAAGCTGTTATACTTATGCTTTATTACAATGAAATGATGATGATCAAAATCAGCAAAAGAAAAAGGTGCATAGAGCAGAGTCCAGGAGAGACCAAGCACATGTTGTCCTCTGCCCGTGCAGTCATACGAATAGCACTTAACGATTCATCAGCACATCAATGCATATGACATAGTGCCAACCAGAGAAGTTCATCTGAGACTTGGTGGCCAGGATTTTTACTGGAGGTAGGCAGGGAGCCTCCATTGCAGCTGCCCATTATTACTCAGGCTCCAGTCTCTCCAGAGGTCAAACTAATTCCACATGGCCCGCAGTCCTCACCATAAATCACATTGTTAATATAAACCATCCGATGTGTCCCAAGTCCCCAGGTAAACAAAGATACTATTATCAGGGAGAATATTCCAAAGGCTTAGACATTATCTTTCAGGAATAGGTCAAGAGATAGACCTTTCTTTGGAATGTGCAGGGCTTGAACATCCTAGACCTCCTAGTCAAATTTTTTTTTTTTTTAGTTCTATTGAGGTATAATTGATATACAAAAAATAGCACACATTTATGTATACATCTTGATGAGTTTGGACATATGTATAGACCTACACCCATAACCATTACCATTACCATAACCAAGGTTCTAAATGCATCTATCACCCCCCAAAATGTCCTTATGCTCTTTTGCATTCTGTTTTGTTTTGTTTGGGTTTGATATAGTTTTCCTAGGACACGCAACATGAAATCTATCCTATCAACATATTTTAAAGTCTACAAATCATGTTGTTTACTTTAAGTACTGTGTTATACAGATCTCTAGAACTTATTCATGTTACATAATAGAAAGTTTATGCCCATTGAAACAATTTTCATTTCCCCTACCCCTCACCCCTGACAAACACCATTCTATTCTCTCCTTCTTTGGGTTTGACTATTTTAGATACCTCATATAAAGGGCATCATGGAGTATTTTTCTTTCTGCGATTGGCTTATTCTACTTTGCATAATATCTTCTAGGTTCATCCATGTTGTTGTAAGGGCAGGATTTCCTTCTTTTTTAAAGGTTGATTAATATTCCATTGGTTATATATTTCCACATCTTTATCCATTCATTCATTGATGAACATTTGGGTTAATCTCATATTTTGGCTACTGTGAATAATGCTGCAATGTGGGAGTGCAGATTTCTCTGAGATACTGATTTTAGTTCTTGTGGTTAAACACTCAGTATATGTGAGTTCAGTTGTGTTGTTTTTAGAAAGATCATATGTTATTTATCTTTTTCTGTCTGACTTACTTCATTTAGCATAATGCCCTCGAGTTCCCTCCATGTTCTCGCAAATGCCAAGATTTCATTCTTTTTTATGGATGACTAAAATTCCATTGTCTATTGTATACCACAATGTGTTTATCCATTTATCCATTGATGGACACCTAGGCTGTTTCCATGCCTTTGCTATTGTACCTAATGCACAATGAACGATATCTTTTTGAATTAACATTTTTGTTTCCCTTGGACAAATACCCAGAAGTGGAATTGCTACATCACAAGGCAATTCTGTTTTTTTTTAAGTAATAAAAATTAATTGAGAATTCCTGGGATGGTGGTTATTGCCTCCCAATCTGGAGGGAGGAACGAACACTATAGAAAATCACTCAGAAATCACACTATCCAACACCTCTGGCCAACACAGGGAGGAGCAAAATCATTCCCCCCCACCACCAAAATTGGTCAGAATAGTTCATCTAAGAAGGGTTGGGAGGACAGATGCAGAAGGGACAACAACATGATACTGGGGTGGGATAGGTGTGTGCCAGACCCCAAGCTGGCTTTTCGAAAACCAGGGGAGAACCAGATCCACTTCTCTGGGGATACCTGGTCACCAGGTTCATTTCTTACCCTTGATGAGGCTGTCACTGTCCTGGGTAAAACCTTCATCCTGTTCAGGCTCAGGACAAGGTTGTCAGCAGTGGGATAGATTTGGTTCTCTGATTTGGCAATCGTCTTGGAGATGTTCTGGGCTGCCTGGATCTTGTGCAGTTTGATATAACCAGGGTTCTTGCTCAGGGCTTCTCCAAGGTGAGCAGGCTAGGGGTAAGGGTTCACACAAGGCCTTGTCTCAACTCCTGACCACATCCTTACTACTCCAGCCCTTCTCTGGGCTGTCATATCCAAGGTTGTGCTCATATCATTTTGATTATTATAGCTTTATAATGTAATTTAAAATCAGGAAATGTGAAGCCTCCATCTTTGTTCTACTTTCTCAAGATTGCTTTGGCTATTTGGGGTCTTTTGTGGTTGTATATGAATTAGAGCATTTTTCTATTTCCATGGAAAATGCCATTAGAATTTTAATAGGGGTAACACTGTATCTTTGAATTGACCCAGGTAGTATGGACATTTTAACAATATTATTTCTTCTAATCCGTGAACATAGAATAAATTTTTATTTGCATCTTCTTAATTCTTTCATTAGTATCTTATAGTTGTCAGCATATAGGTCTTTCACTTCCTTGGTTAAATTTATTCTGAGGTATTTTATTGTTTTTGATGTAATTGTAAATAGTATTTTTTTCTTAATTTCTCTTTCTGATATTTTGTTGTTAGTGTATAGAAATGCAACTGATATTTGTATTGATTTTGCATCCTGAAACTTCACTGAATTCATTTATTAGTCCTAAGATATTTTGTGGAGTGGTTAAGGTTTTCTATGTGTAAGATCTTGTCACCTGCAAACATATAATTTTACTTACTTTCTGATTTGGATGCTCTTTATTTCTTTTTCTTGCCTGCTTCCTGTAGCTAGTACTTCCAGTACTATAACTGAATAGAAGTGAAAAGAGTAGGTATCAATGTCTTATTCCTCGTGATCTTATAGGACACTGTTGTGTATGATTGAATGGTTGAGTCAGGATTTGAAACCCAGCCAATCAGATTTCTCTCTATATGATGCTAAATTTTATAGTCTAGAGATTCAAATATGAATCATTTAATTTTATTCAATATGCAACAGATGTGTATTGAATGCCTTTTGATACACACTATTCTAGATCCAGGGAACACAACAGTAAAAAAAGCAGATAAGGTCTTCCCCCCGCCATGAAATTTACATTATACAAGGAGAAGGCACTAAATAAGCAACTAAATAAATAAACATAATGATTTCAGAGCTTTAAATGTAATTAAAATAATAAAAGAATATCACAGAATTGATAGGTATTTGGGTTAGGTGAATTATTTTAGACTATTTGATCAGATCAGGTAAGTTCTCTTTAAAGAGGTGATATCACCAATAGTAATATAAAAATAAGAGAAAACACTGAAAGTTAGTCATTAAAGGTAACCAGTGACATATACTCATTAAAAATGTGTTTCAGAAAAAAAGAAGACCAGTGTACTGAAACTAGACTTTATAGGGAATGTGAATCTTGAGGATGTGTTGGATTTGAAGACAAAAAGGGCAAAGTTTTTGGGATAATAACTCAAAGCATAGATGTAGGAATGATTATGACTTGTTGGTGGATATCACAGCAAGACTATTAAAAAAAAGAAAACAAACCTAAATACAAGAATTGCCACTGTAGATTTGTCAATCCCCAAAACTGTTATTTTGTATGTTTGTTTTGCTGAAAGTAAAGTTTAACAAAGGTATATAATGCTTTTTTTCTTTTTTTTTTCCCACTAGAAAGTTCTAGTACCTTCTTATGTATAAGGTTATTAGGGAGTGGTGGAAAGTAGAGATGGATAATAGGGAACAGGAGCCAGTTTAAGGGGTGCCTTCAAAGCCAGTAAATAAGGCTTTCTTGGGACATTTATTATTATGTAGGAATAAAGAGGTATTATTGTATTCTTTATATCGCCACTTAACAGTTAGTGGAGGAAAGGAACGAATGGGTCAGAGAGGCAGGAGGCTAACTCCCCAAATCCTTTATAAAATGTATTAATTATTGCTAAATATGACATTAATGACTAAAAAAAATGGCATTACTAACAATGTAGCAGTATAATGCAGTGTAGAGGGCATAGGCTTAGCAAGTCAGTAAATCCATGTCTGCCATTAGCGGCTTGTGCGACCATAAATAGGTCACTTTACATCACTTAGCTTCAGTTATTTCATTTTTAAATTAACCTCTTAAGGTCATTTTGAGTTTAAAAATTCTATGATTTTATGATACATGCTTTGTAACAAGATTTAGTCATAATCTGTGTTAAACGTTCCTCAAAGAAAGAGAATCTGAGAGTGAAAACATTTGCATTTCATAAATAAGGGTTGAATTTTCTGAGTATTCTTAAATTATCTATACCATAATGGGTTTGTCCATTAGTAATTATTGGGAATAGTATGTAGGAGAGTTTGCTCTTTTTCTCCTAGTAATTCTGTGACTTCATTTCCTCTTCCTCTCCACTTTTAATGTAGTTAACATTACACTTTTGTATATGCTTTACACAGATTTCAAGACACTATTAAACAACATGAGATATTTATTTGTGATTTTACCATCATGGGAATAATATCAAACATCTTATTTAGAGGGGTATGTGTTTTATGAATGAATGAGATGAATCATGGGTTCATAAATCTCATGGATAAATCTTTTAAAGGAAGAACAATTCAATTGTAGAATTGCAGAACAGCCTATGGGTGTCACGTTGGAACTCTGCCATTGCCATATTGTTAATTTTTTCTCTGTTCTCTCTTTATCACTAATTTTAAAAGGGGATATTCCATAAGCAGCAAAGTCTTTGTATATGTACATAACAATTATAAAGGAAAAAAACAAACTGTTAGCAAATTTAGTAAGAATTCTAAACTCACAGAAGTTTACATACCATATATATGTTACATTTTTACTTTTTGGAGACTAGCAAACTTTTCACAAGAAGTTTGTGTGTGCCATACCATAGTTCTGTTAAGATGAAACTTTTGTTTGTTAAGATGATATATAATTTCCTGGAACCACAATTTTTATCATTATCCCAAGAGATAATAAGCAACTACAATATTTGTGTATATAAGATATCATGCAAATTATCATACACTGACACCAAGACAAATACAGGGTCAAGAGAAGATGATTTCTATTAAATCAAATATTCTATACCTTTGAGCATAAAATTTAGAAAACTAATTAACTTTTTTTCAAGCAAGCTCCCCTCTTCAGCCTGAAAACAATTGTTATGCTTGAAATTATTTCAGTCTTATACATATATGTCTAGTCAACTTCCATCTGTATATGGAATATTTAGCATCTACTGAATTAAAGAAATATGATTTCAAACTCTCCATGCTCTAGTGCACATGCACACATCCCCTAAGTTGTAAATAGCTGTTATCACTTGTTAGGATAACTTAATTAAACTTGCTTATTAAAAACCTTTAATTCGTTAGTGATAAAATCTTGATTAGTACATTTTCCTGCTAGGTGACCTTCTAATTTAATAGAAAATGAATTTTTAAATGGGGAAAAATGCCTGTGGCAGAGATTTTGTGCTAGTGAATAGAGTTTGCAATACACATAGGGATATATTTGAGCCTAATTAGTAAGGGTGCAAATGAATTTTTATTTCATACACCAGAAGTGTCATTGATGAACCACGGTGAGGAATTTGAAATGCATTCAGATTGGCAGTGTGGGACTGAAATCTGTGGGAAAATCACAAGCTAATTCATTGATTGCTCCTTGGAAATTACTGCTGTTAATTGTTAGGTAATTAACATGGAGCTACAATTATATTGGCCTAAGGGGGTGATTAATGTTTCAACATGTCACATTAGCAGTGGCTGGATTTTCAAAGCTTTTCTTTTCACATGGTTTAGGAGACAGATGGTATATTGTGTATGGATTTTTTTTTTTTTACTAAAGTTTAAGCTGAGAGCAAGTGTGTGAATTTTCTGTTCTTGAACTTCCTTTTATAGATATGAATTTTTAACACAAGAATTTGATAACATTTATGAAATAATGTAATATTTCTAATAATATTCTTCTACCTAAAATATATATTGTTAAACAGGAAAGTTATTTTAATTTTATGTATTGGTATAAAATCAAAACTGTCAAATTTGAGGAGTTGGCATTTTTCTTTATGACAGGTCTTGAATTATTTAGCGATGGTAAGAAGAAAAAGAATTGTACAATATCATATTTATAACAATCAATATAACTTAAGCAGAAACCAAATAAACCATGCTGAACAAATGCATTTAGTAACAGTAATACTGAGTACATTAATATTTCTATCCTTCAGCATTTCACTACCTCTGTCACCTTTTTTTTTTTCCCTTAAATTTATGTATTCCAAATCTCATTTTAGCTATATTTACTGTGGCATGGATTTTTCAGAACCATCTTCTGAAACCATGTTGATCCCTAAACATCAAGGCTAAAAATGAATGGACAGAATGCATCAAATCAAATGCTTGTTTAGGGAGGACCCATGGAGAAACCAACACTATTTATTATAAAGTTAGTTTGAGATATTACATTATATGTAAATGATTTTCCTATACCAGTACTTTTTATCTCAATGTTTTGTTAGACTATCACCAAGTTTTGGGTGCAGCTATCTTAGGATGAAAATAACTATGGAAAATCATATCCAAACTATAGTTACTTCTATAATTGAGAAAATAATTTTGGTCATGCAAAATTAATTTTATTTGAAGATTAACCAACTCTTTGTGGATTCCATGAATGCAGACAGATTTCTAGAGCAATATTTTGCACCCCATCTGTTTTTATTTGAAACCCAATAGGGCTGAAATGGTTAAAAAAGTTTTCAAAATATTTTATTTTTTTTAATACAAGTCAATGTGGTTCCTTACCTCTTGTTAAAAAGATATGTTCAATACTAAAACCTAAGTGAATTCCAAAAATTTGTAAGGTCTCCAAAGGTGGCCTTTAAAAAAATCCAATTAAGGCACATTATCTAAAAAGGTAGAATGGATTTCTAGCAGTTCAAAGAACAGCTTCTTTTATAATTTTTTTTTCTGTGAAAATTTGAGATGTCATCTTTCTTGGTAGCCCCATACTGAGGTCTTTGTTGTGACTGCAGTCTCTAGCTTTTATATTGATTTGTACTACTTCAACAAATGACAGAAATCTTTATTATCTACAGCCAAGCCATCTATTAACTTTTAATGTCCATTAAAACCAAAAAATTGTGAAAGAAAGCCAGTACTTCTAATTTAGCCTTTGAAAATAGAGAATTACTGAAATCTTGATTTTAGACAAGCCTGTATTCAGATCTTTCTGCATTTCTTTTACATTCAAAATCAATTGCAGTTGTTCAAATGCCTATTTTACTGCCAAGTTGACATTTCACCTCAGCTCTTCTTTTCTTTGCTTATTATAATTTTATTTAAAAAAATGCTTGCCATGCTGGGAATAGCAGAATATGCAGTAAGGCTAAATTAGGTGCATACATTTTTATTGGATGGAAACTTTCATCAAATGTCTCCTTTCATCGTGTTCTAATAATGGGTGTAAGGTGAAGCAAGAAATTCTGACTTTGATTAGAAATTGTAAGCAATAAGTTAAAATTTGCATTTGAAAGTTCCCAAAGGAAAGTGAAGGATATAGCCACTTAACTTGGACAGTAGGGGTCACTCTAATTCTTTTAAGACAAAGCCATAGGAAGATTATTAGCCACAGTTAAGACTGTTCTTAAAGCTACTTTAGGGGAGTAAAGAAAGTCTTTTCCAAATAGAAAGATCAATGAATGCAGCTACAAATTTGATGAACATACTACTACACACACACACACACACACACACACACACACACACACCCCTTACCTGTATATACAGTTGAATAGAATCTACAATGAACACTATGGTTATACTGCATTAGTCTTTGTTGATATTTTAGGGCTACTGTCATTGTAATTCCTGAGTTGTGGTTTGCCATATATTGAAGGCTTCAAGAAATCCATGACTAGCCCACTTACTTCATGAATGTTACTTGCACATTGCTAACTGGTTCTTTTTATTTTACCCTAATTGTAGCAATCTTCATGCTTCTTCTTCTTCTTCTTCTTTTTTATCACAAGTAAATCGCAGTCAGAAAATTGTTTAAATTAATGTTAGACTTTAAAAATTAAACTTTTATTGTTACTATCAATGTTGCTTTGACATTCTTTGTGATCAGCTCAGTCTAAAATGTAAAAGAAAGGGACCAGCTACCAAGAATGGCACGGCACATCATATCATCATGTTGTACACCTGAAAATAATATGATGTATATGTCAGTCATATCTCAAAAAAGGTTTTTTTTTTTTTTAAATGGCATGACACAGTAAAATTAGTCATTCTCAAGTCTATTATTTTGTGGTCTAAGCCTTTGAGGATCTCAGCATCTGCTGGGAGGGATAGATATGAAAATAACCATTTCAGTGTTAGGAGTAAGGGCTATTCTTGAAATGAGAGCACAGTTCTGGGAAAGAGAAGAGGAAGAACTGAGCCTATTGATATGAATTAGTGGTAGTTTTCTAGCCAAAGGAAGGTAGGGTCTTTCACAAAGTGTGACATGCCAGGCACTAAAAATGAAAGGCTATGGAGATAGTTGAGAATAGGAGTAGAACAAGGGAGATTGGAGCTCACAGTTCATGATTGTGGGTGTTATATATGGTGGGAGGGGTTATGACAAGAGATGGAAATGAAGCGATTCATCAAGGATTTGGTACAAATTTTTTAGTAATATTTACTTAGTTCTATGGGAAGTGAGGATCTAACATGATAGTATGTAGCCCTTTAAAAAAATAAAGTTCATGCAGAACGTGCCCTCCTTAAGCACTGGGTGTTATACGCAAACAATGAATCATGGAACACTACATCAAAAACTAATGATGTAATGTATGGTGATTAACATAACATAATAAAAAAAATAAAGGTCACAAAACTAACAGTTTAGCTGTCCATTAACAAAAAATTATTTAAAAAAAATCAAGGTTAGGTAATTTTTCCTTACTTATAAATTCAGCACAAATTTATTAAGTGCCTAATATGTGTTAGATTTTTAAGTGTTAAATTTACAGGGATCAACAATGCAGATGAGAAGACTGTTCTCGTACAGCTTACCTGCTGGAGGAAGGAGACAGATTACAGAGAAGTAGAAAGAGAACAATTAAGTTAATGTTAAGATAGTGAGAGGGTTGTGGGGAAGAAAAGAGTGCAGTGGGGAGAGGGTTGCTGGGACAGGGGAGCCTTGCATAGCTCAGAAAGACAATGTGTCTAGGGAAGGGTGCAGATGAGTTTTCACCTGTGCAATGAAAAGAAACCTGCTAAGTGAGGATTTGGAAGGCTGGCTTTTCAGGAAGAGAGCAGAGCAATGACAAAAGCCTGAAAGCAGTTTAACATAAAACATTTTGGGAATTGCAAGAGTAGTTTCTCTTCCTTATTTGGAGGCAGATAACATGGTGGAGCCATTATGAGTATAGAATCTGGTGTTCATCTAATCTGAATTCAAATTTGGGTCAGCCCCTCATGGGACCTCAGGCAGATTATTTATGTATTCTGATCCTGAACTTTCTCTTCTTAAAAATGTAATAATATCACATATATTAGAGAATTTTTGTCCACAGTGGAAGATATAACAGTGATTGAACTTAGCAGAGTGCCCCACACATAGGTAGGCAGTTAATAAATAGAGCTTACCTTACCTTAACCTCTTCTGATTCATCACCTCCTCTGCAGTACGGAACTGTGCTGCTTACTAACTCAGCATGTTCTTGTTTGTTAATCCTCAAATAACATGTGTGTTTATCTTTGCAATGAACTCTTTTTCTCACATTATTAATTCAAAATTAGATTGCTATAGAATAAAAGCGAGTCAGTAGAAGAGAACGTGTTGTTTGTTCTCAGCTATTCTTGACTCTTAATCATTCTCAATATCTTTCTTAATTTATGAGGAAAAATACCCAACATATTTCAGGTCTGTGTCAGGAAAGATCATGTTTGGGAATAAATAATATTGTAGATTTTTCAAAAAATTTTTAAGGTAAGGAACTGCCAAAATAGACTATTTCTACAGGCCTGCCAATTTTGAGTGAGTCTTTTAAAATCACTTAGCTAGCTCCTATTGTTATTGCTCTACCTCTGATTTATTTGTAGACATTGCTTCTAAATAAGACTTTTCTTATCCCATCACTAAAACACTTCCTTTGGCTTCAGCATTTCCAGCAATCCTGTTCTTAACTTTTCTTCCCTTCTTTTGTTGGCAATATATCTCTTACTATTGAGCCTCATTGCTGATTCTCTAAACCTCTTCTTCAAAATAAATCCTCTGACCTTCTTTTTCTAAAGTCTAATGACCAAAACAGACTCCTCACCAACCCTCCAAGTAATCTTATCTTTTCTGTCACTGCCTGTATAAATTTACTCCTGCCACAGGCAAACTGACTTCAGTCATGTTTTGTGAATACTTACCACAGAACCTTCCTTGTACAATGGTGTCCAATGTACTCTTCTTTTCTCTTTTCTCCATAACTTCCTCTTGCGTTTCTCTACAATAGACTACACAGTGTATTTCTGGAATGTTCCAAAGGCTGTATAGATAAACATCCTTATTTTATGGCCTAGGTCTACATTTCACACATCTTTCCAAACATATTAAAAAGATAAGCTGTTACAGCAGAACGGAACCTTACAAATAATGTAATTCCATCTTTATTTTATATAAGAAAACTGAAATAAGAGGAATTTAGGTTATATTTAATATCTAGATCTTCATAACTCTTATTCTATTTTCTTTGCAGTTTACAAAAGATCATAAAGTTAGGGTCTGAAGACTAGCCCCAACCAGCAGATAAGCTTTGTTTGGCCCCCATAGAGACTTCTATATATTTTTAGTTGTTTGCAAAGTTTAATATTCTGGTATTTCCTATAAAACTTGAATTTCTAGGTTCTCTTAGAAATCAGATGATTTGGTAGTACTGGATGCTCATGAGTAAATGCCAGTACTGGGCTAAAACTATGTGGTAGCCGTCCTATTAGTGAGGTAGTGCTCTCTCCAATTGTCCAGTTCCAATATTCTCTAATATTTCATGCTCTTCTCTGTATTACTTATTTCTATTACTTGCCTCTACCCCGTCACAATTGGACTTACGTCATTCTTTTTCTGTACCTAAGTGTTTTTCATTTGAGCTGATTAAAATGTGAAAAATTTGACCCACATCTTTGGGGATCTAGGACTGAAAAGAAATGCCAGTCATGTAGCTCATAGGTGTACTGTTGCCCTGTGGGTGTACAAGGATGCTTCAGTGGCTCAGTGCCATTACACAAACATGTTCTGAGAGTTGTCTCTTTGTAAGGCATGGAACTAGGCACTCAGGTCCCACTGACAAATGAAACCATCCTCAGAGGGTTTTATTTGATTATAAAAACTGGATTGAAACATCTTCAAGGGTGAGTGCCATGTCTTATTTGCATCAAACTGTAGACTAACCAGCACAAAATATATTTATTTATGTTATCAATATAACATAATCATAAGAATAGGGTGTCTTTAATTAAAACTACTGTATAAAGCAAATATTATCAGCCAACAACAGCACAAATGATGAAACTTTATTGGGTCATTTGACCATTGGTTATTATCAATTCAGATGAGTATTCCTACTAGTCATATTAAACAGAATACTTTAATAAGTACTTCCTTTACTTAAAGGTGTGCGAACATTTCATAATAGAAACACAGCCCTAATGCCCTAATGTTTTTATGTGTTTGTATCCCTAATGTTTGCTATTATGTAAGGATTCTTAGAATTTTAAATATAGCAAGCACGTTAGCATTGCTCTGGTTAAACTTTTAAACTATAATGGAAAACTATCAAACTAGCTCCTCTTTATTAACCAGACAGATGCCATTCACTCACTATTAGTAGTGTATGCATACCAAATAATTTTCTCAATAATGATGACAAATTTTTGCAGCTCTGTTTACTTTCTGTGGCTTACTTACCCTTTTGACTAATGGAGGTGTGTGTTAAGCATCTATTTGTTATAGGTAGAACCCAGTGCCTTGGGAAAAGTAAAGCCATTGTTCAGCACAGGATTTTGCCTTCAATTACCACCACAATTTAATCAACCGAGGCCACCAACATCCAGCTTAATTAAGGTATCAAAATTCTTTCCATCACCAAACTTTCCCTGAATGATTTCACTGAATGAAAAAGAATATATTGAAGTCATTTATAATATTTATTCTCATTTCTCTGTAGAGGAATGGCGTGGTGGCAGTTAGAGTATGGGAAATACAATGCTTTCTATATGCCCTTCCCAAACTCAGTGAAATCATTCACACAAATAATAATACAGTGAATTCTGGTAAATACTACAGATGAGAAGACTACAAAAGGTCGAGGTCTTCTTTAATCCTGTTTGTTGAGTGCCAGGTGAGCCCAATACCCTATAAACCATATTGAAGGACTGGGTCCTTGTCCCAGGGGCTCACAAGTTAAATTAAACAGGCAAGGACAATTGTATTAGCTAAGGAAGTGGTTAGCTCTAAAATAGGGGTTTTTTTTCCTAAACATTTAAATAAATTTGCCTATTTTGGGGGGCATTCAATACTTTCGTTTCTCATACTTCTGTCTTTTCAGAATAAAAAGGTTAAGGCCTTGCCTTTGACAAGGATCATAGAAAATTTGATTCTGTGAAAAAAATTTTTTTAAACGAATGTAAAAATGGACTGGATGTATGGAGGAAGATGGATTGCTACAAGCATGGCTAGAAAAATAGAAAGCGATGCAAAGTTGGGATGGAAAGATGAAATATATAATGAATGAGTCTGCGTAGATAAAAAGAATGTTGAGAACATAAATGTGGAGAGCTGATTTAGCAACACATATAAGTCTGGTTTTCTTCAAAATGAAAATGATGGTGTGCCAAACTGAATTTCTATCTGTCGGAGGGTTGTCCAGCTCTGCCTATTATGCCCTTTTAACAAACAACAACGGCAGCTTTTTGAAAAGCATTTAATAAAATATATTTCTTGGATATTTTGTTTACCCCAATCTTTGCTGCAATTTCATTTGTATGAAAAACACCTAGCCCAACTAATTAGGTAGCTTTTATTATTATTCATTATAATTTGTAAAAGTTTTATATTTAGTAAGAAAATGAACAAGCTGTTTACCTAAATTAAAGAGAAATCTTCCACTTGAATTATACTTTCAAATTATGATTTTATTTTAAATTAGTGACTGTAAAACACATAGGCATTTTTTTCTGTAATATATGACATCTGGCCTTGTTAAAAATATTAGATTTGCAATTTCTTTCACATTTAAATATTTTCTTTTGCCTTAATTACTTTAGTGTTTGAAACATTCCTGAATTCCACTTCCCAAATTATGGCAAATCAGAATATGTAACAAGGATTAAGCTAAATGTGTATTAGAAGAGTAAAGAATTCACTGAGGCAAGACTAATCATCATTTAGATTATCAGTAGAAAATGATTAATAAACAATGGATTGTGTGACAAGTTCTGTTGATTCTGTGTTTGGGTAGCCAAATGCTTTAGCCTTACAAATGAAAAAAAAAATTCCTAAGCAGCTTATGGGAGAAAGTAATCATTCCAATTACAAACTTAAGAATTTCAAATTGCATACTTCATCAAGTTGAGCTTATTTTAACTTACTGAGTAGATTTGGTATAACAGAATAAAATAATTACTTAGTGTTTCAAGTAAATGGAAAACAGCCTTCTTATGCTTATTGTTTGTTTTCTGTACAATTGCAACTGTAGATAACTTTGAGGAAAATTGTTGAGAACATATCTCTAGAAGATGGTGGTCAGAAATATCCATGGTATGTTCATGAATAAGCATTTATTTATACAGATATTTTTTCTTAGTAATTTCTTTTGCCAAAATAAATTTTTTGTAGTTCGACTTTTTTGAAATCTGATTTCAAAAACAAATCTGAAGAGATAGTAGGGAAGAAATGTAAGGAAGATGTTTTTTTTTTTCCCCAGGAAGTTCTCTGAATTGAAGCTGAACATTTGGTTCAATAGAGTTTTTCACCAAATTGTGTGTGTGTGTGTGTATTTGAACTTAGTATCTCTCAATTATTTTATATGCTAAATCTTAATTAATTTCTAAAGGATAATTAAGAGTAAAAACTCCAGAGTTGGATAATTTGAGTTCAACTCCTGGTTTACCACCTAGATAATAATGCTAAACAAATTATTAAGTTTTCCAAGACACAACCTTTTTTTTTTTTTTTTAAAGATTTTTAAATTTATTTACAGAGAGAGACACAGCAAAAGAGGGAACACAAGCAGGGGGAGTGGGAGAGGGAGAGGGAGAAGCAGGCTTCCCGCGGATTAGGGAGCCCAATGCGGGGCTCTATCCGAGGAAGCTGGGATCATGATCTGAGCTGAAGGCAAACATTTAACGACTGAGCCACTGAGGTGCCTCTCTAAGACACCATCTTTTTAACTGTAAAACGATGGTAGTAATAGCACTTATCTCGTTATTGTTCTTATGATAGCAATGAAGTGTGGTAAAACATTGAGTACTTAAGATATTTATGCACTTAGCTCATAGTAAATATAGATTGCTACTATGATTCAGAGGTTTTTTTTTTTTCAGTTGTTAATGCATTGTAATTTTAAGTCATTTTCAACTGTTTCAGACCCTCAAAAGAGTGCAGAAACTGTCCTAGTTCATGAATTGTCTTTTTTTTTTTTTTTTAATTCTGTGAAACAAGGCAAGGGAAGTTAACACTACCATGAGACTAAAAAATATTTCTAAATGAATGTTCTCTAGATGTCCTTTCTCAGTTTCTCAGTTTCTACAAATAATTCATTAAACTACAGGCTTCAAAGTATCTTTTGATAGAGATTTGAAAAAAAGTAGCTGTTTGGATTATTTAAAAAAATTAATCTTAGTTTCACTGGCATCATGGTCTTTCTATGGTTCTTGTGAGAGTAGTGAATTTTTCTAGTGGTCTGTCATGCTATACAATGCTATGAAACATTATTGAGATTTTCATGGTTATTAAAATAAATTAAGAAATCATTTTCTCTCAGGTCTAGACTTTGAACTATGTGACACTTTGTTATCCTTATTTTTTATCCTTTACCTTTCAAACAGTCATCCTTATTTTTCAAAGACTTATGGTTTGAACCTTACTTATGTGATAATACTAATATTACCCTAGCAATAACCTACTACCACAAGATAATGACTAGAATACCAAATGTAAAATCCAGCTCTCTGGGAGGAGGTAGATGGTCCCAGAATTAAAACATTAATGTCACAAATTGCAGTGGGGACTGAATAATGAAGAGGAGGTTTTACTGTTTTTAATGTTGAATCTATGAAATTAAATGAAAGTAAACACATTCAAATTAAGAGCAAATGACTCGGAGCTCTGTAGGTGTGTGTGAGGAAAAATGAATTGTGGATTAATCTTATTAATTTATTTCCTTTGATATTTTTAAGTTTATGTCATAGTGTCTTCTAATATATCTTCTTGGGTTATTAGGGCCTCAAATACTTTTATACTTAAATAGTTGCTTTGCTTTACCTGAAAGAGAAATAGCAATTTAAACTTTTGTTTTAAGTGGGTCTCTAGAGGAGAGATTGAGGGCCAATTCTTACCTGTATTCTTTTGACAATTTTCTTCTGGCTGACAACTTCATAAAGGAATGATGGTAGATTAAGGGAGATAGGCTGCAAGAGACTTTCTGATTTGATACTGCTATATTTTACACAAAATTTATGACACAAAACTTTTTAATAGATACAGCTTTGAACCTATCTTCTGCAATCAGTAGCAGACATATATCACGGCCTTGCGACTTGTGAGAAGTTAATAACTAATAATTCATGGTTGTTTTTAAACTCCTCCTATATAAACAAGAGAAAGAAAGACAGAAAGGGATGTGAAAAAGGGCTACAAAATCATACAGGATATGGATGAGTAAGTATATTCTTATAGTTCAAATCTGGGAGTTGACCTCTTGGGGAAGCCCATACCCTTCAAAAGAAACCTGAATTTCATGATGTTATTTAAATTGTCTTTGGCAGTATTAACTATTCTCCAGCTATACTAGGGAAACTTCACCAATAACAGGCCCAGCACATAGGAGGAAATTTATAAATATGTTTAATGGATATAAAGCATTGTTGAATAAATTACTAGTGGGAAATTATCATTTATTCATTTAAAATATTTATGAAATTCAAATGCTGCTCTAGGCACTAAAATATAAAAAATTAATAATAACCAACAAATATCCTTGACAATTTAATTAACTTGGTTTTAATTGGTATTAATATCGAGTTCAGTGCTTACTTTCTTACTGTATGCTGGGTTCTAGCAACTTCAGCAAACTTACGTGATCGAAAGTTTTGCAACCATTTTATCACCTTGCCCAAGTTTACAGATTGAAGAAATGGTATGGTCATAATTTGAAGCCAGGATAGTCTGTTATCAAGCCCATGCTCTTCACAATTATGCTAAATTATCTCCTACATAGAGAGCCCTGTACCAAGTACTTCATATGCATTGTCTAATTTACTTCTCCCCGAAACATTTTGAGTTTATTAGAGTAGTATTATTAACTCTAATTTACAGATGAAGATACAGAAGATAAGGAATGGCTGAAGATACCAGACAGGACTTTATCTTACCCCTACCTTTGCCGCCCAGCTCCAACTGTTTCCAGTTTGAGAACAATTTAGCTGGGTGTCATCCATTCCCGCCCTTCCCAGCACCTGTGGGAATTAGTGCTTTCATCCTGAAGGAGTGGTCTGACAGGGCCCTAGAACATCCACGATATCATTTAACACCTATACACCCTCGAGTTCAGCTCAACCTTCATTTCCTTATGGAATTATCCCCTGGTCCCTATACCCAGGTCAGATTCTCTCATATCCTCTCAGGGCACAATGCATTTTCACTTTGTAGCATTTCTCAGAGTTGTAGTTCAGTTTACTTGTGAGTTAATACAATTGTCTGTCTTCTATATGTCTCATGCTCCATGAGGGCCTTGACCGTGATCATTTTGACCTGACATTAGGTCCCCGAGTTAAATGCAATATCATTACATAGTAAAGGGTCTATGAGTAGAAAGGAACAGGCAAGAGCTCAACTGGGCACAAGCCAAACAAATCAGGGTTTCTTTTACACAAGACTGCTGGTGATAACAAAGTGGGGAACTTTTTCCTACTCTTCTGACCTGACCAAGGTAGAAGAGGCCAGAATGAGACACTTGAAATAAGAAGCATAGGATCACTAAATTGTACACCTGAAACTAATATTACACTGTATGTTAGCAGACTGTAATTTAAATAAAAACTTAAAAAAAAAAAAGCATAGGAGTGGGGCAGACTGAGTCCTATGTTTTGGGGACTGATTCAGGAACTAGGTCCTAGGATTGGATCGAGTTAGGCAAAGAGGCAGGGCTTGCTATTTGCATTGGCTTTCTCTGTGGTTATGGTCTCAGCCTAGGGTCGCATGTGGAAACAGGTTGACAAACGCTCTACATGGGCTAAGTATCAGCTCTTGGCAGCTTCTGGGGGCAACAGTTTGGCTTGCTTGTCTCTACAAGTAAATTCCAGTCATGGAAAACTTCATAGTGGTTTCTTTTTGCTGTCTTTTTTAGGGCTCACAATAAGTGGATTGTGGCTTTCCCTGAGTTTCCTAGGTAATGGGAGTTTGTAACTCAAGGTTATTGTCAACACCAAAACTAGAGGATAATCCCTCCAGTGGCAACTCCAGACTGTACTTTTTTTTTTTTTTTTTTTTTGAGAACATATTTGAGTCCTTCTGGAGTTGTATTACTATGTAACAGTTACACTATTGCATTTGTGTAATAATGCAGAGTCCCATAACCGGCTACTTATTGGATTCATTTTCTTTAATCTTCAGGCAGAGCACTGTTCTGTTAATATTCCACCAGTTAAGACTGAGTTACCCTATTAGCTGAGGGGGCTATTGCAAGACTTTACATTGTTGTTGTTTTAATTTACAAAACATATTTCCATTTTTATACATTAGAGCAAAGAAAATTATTTGTGAAGTGTTCAATGATTTGAATTTCCTAGAGAAACATTGCTAGAAAGCTTTTAGAAATAGTCCGACTATGGCATAATTTATTACTACTAGAGAATGCCATGGAGTGAAAACAACATATTGTCCATTACAAAGTGTTTCTAAAAGCTTATATGTTTATAAAAACCATATTTTCTGAAATAATCTCCCCTCTTTTAACAAACATATCGCCACACACACACAAAAAGTTGATAAAATTCTGCTGATGAATTGCCACTGATTGGGCAAACCCTAGAGACTTGGATGCCAACCGCAGCAGCCTGGACCATGATTCTCAACCCCAAATCTAAGCTTCAGCTTTTGGGAGGCTGGGAACAGTCATATGAGAGGTGTGGATGGCACTCTGGCCTTCCTGCTCTTACGGGGGGAGTTCATGCCCCTCCATCAGCGCACTTCCTAGACCTTCAGAGCCACAGAAGACTGCTAGGTGAGAACAGAAGAGAAATGCACAGCAAGGGTGGCAAAAGCTGCAGGTTTTCTTCTCCGAACCAGCAGAGAATGAAGATCTGCAAGAGTTTCCATTGTTTTTTTTTTTTTTTTTTGGTTTTTTTTTTGTTGTTTTTAATTTTTTTTTTTTTTTAAGATTTTATTTATTTGCGAGAAAGAGAATGAGAGACAGAGAGCATGAGAGGGAGGAGGGTCAGAGGGAGAAGCAGACTCCCTGCTGAGCAGGGAGCCCGATGTGGGACTCGATCCAGGGACTCCAGGATCATGACCTGAGCCAAAGGCAGTCGCTTAACCAACTGAGCCACCCAGGCGCCCATGCAAGAGTTTCCATTGTAATAGAACCCTTCATCTCAGTCTCTCCAGCCATCAACCCAGTCTTGTTTGGTAAAAGGTAAATGAATGTCTGGCATGGGATGGACTCCAAGCATCTACATTTTGATGGAGCAAAGCTCAGTTGTCCAGATCAGAGAACCCTGAGAAACCTCTTCAATAACCGAAATTATATTACATTTAATATAATCCAACACAGAGTCATTTGGTCTCAAACAGACCTAACACTTCATTTTTATAACAAATATTTTGCAACAACCCTTACTATTTTGCAATAAAATTCATTCATATTTTCAGTTACCAATATATATGATTAAATAAAAAAGAATCTAATATCTCAACTATAAAGGAGAAATATAGAATAAAATAATGTTTAATAAAATAATATATTTTTAATTTGCAAAAGCCTGGTCATGACAATGATGAAAGACATAAGTAGTCAGAAGCTAGCACTTATATGTAGAAATTCATGAATATGACAATTATAGACAAGATCTATATGAGCATGTTTGCTGACGACTCAGATCCCATGGGCAACCTTACCTTTAAAGACCTGTTATTCAAAATAGTGATTAACTCTTGGTAAAATTTCGAGTAAGACACAGTACAATCTTCCTTTGATTTACATGGTAGCTATAGTTCTGGAAATTTCAATACATATGAAAAACTTGCTCCAAATATTTTCTGTTTATATGTAAAATGGACCTGATTTTTAGGATAAAGTTAATTTAAACAGATTATGCAGTATATCTATATCTATATCTATCTATATATATCTGGTGGAACATTTAGAAGTTGTGTGGCACTATCTATTATATTTATTCATTGCATGGCATTGGACATCTCAGATTCATACCACCTAAATGTCTCATCATTGTTATAACCCAAAATGTAACCATGGATTTCCAAACCACAAATTGAGAATAATAGCTGAGAACCACTGTTTTTGATCCTCCGAGATGCTTATGGGTCTAAAGCATGCACTCAAATTGTCTACTGAAAGGGGAAAAGCTTTTAGTTGCAAAAGATCCTTGGACCCATAGTCTCAACAAATACCTTTTATATATACAAATGTGTGTGCTGCACAGTATGAAAATTTTGGATGATTTTCAAATGTATATAGTAGATCCTGTCGTAATTTATAAACTAACAAATTTAAAATGATTTCAATATTTGTGGCAAATTTTTTGATGATGTATTTCATTAGCTCAGGAATAACCAAAAATATCTATAATGTGGAAGATTAAGAATATTTCTTCAAGTAGAAAGAGGTGTTGAAAAAAAATGTAGTTTTGAAGTGCAAGCAATAATAATTATTGGAGGAAAAGTTGATTTATTGTCAACAATATAATAAAGATAATAATATCAAGGTGAGGGCCAGAATAAAAGGTAAGGAATCATGCTATAATGGCCACAGTTTGTAGCTGATAAATGGAGGCCATGCAGTAGCAGCTGACAAGTTAGTTAGGAGGTAGATCAGCAGCCAAAGTGCCCTAAAGGCTGTCAGAAATGCTATTGATTAGCCGATGATCGATTTTATCAATGTTAGTCGGGTGGAGAGGGCAAATTGCTTTCTTCTCTTTTTTAATGTCTCACTGCCCTCACAACTATGGATACACTTAGGCTTTTTATAAACTACTTTAAACAATGCACCAGTTTTAATAACATCAGTACATTTGCTATCAAATATATAAAGCTGTTTAGTTGGCTTTGCATCCAAAATGTGACAAGTTGATTAACAGATGCTTCCCTTCCTGACTGGTTTTACTTACTATTAAGCACTTTGTAGCAGGTACCTTTCTGTATTTAGCTTATTTCAGTTACAAATTATCCTGTCCTGCAAGTGTTATCATGCCCATTTACAAATAAGAAAACCAGAGACTCAAGGAACTTGTGTCTTACTTGAGGTCACACTTAAGTATGCTAAGAATTACATTGATCTTAACATGAGATCAGAGTGGCTTGATTCAGGGCAGCCTCAAACAGTGAATGAGAAGTTCTGAGGTGTCTCATCTCTAAGAGAAATACTAAATTAAAGCCTGTCTTGCAAGCTGATCAAGTCTGTGAGTAACTCAATTGCTAAGACTTTCTGTTCCTCTCTTCCATTTTTCAGGTATGCCTCAAAAGAAGAAAAAAATGCACAAAAGATGAACTACATGCATATTTCATAACAGACATTTTTAGTGATGATTTTAGATCTAGGCTTTGCAATGAGAGCTAAAATAAATAATAATAAAAATAAAGCAAAAAAGTTGTCAGAGTTGATGTCAATTAAATCATGTCAAACTCAATAAATGGAGAATTCTACATCAGTGAATGGTCATTTTTAAAGGTGATGGTCATTTCTGTGAATTGACAGCAGTTGAGTCAGCATGAAAATAAAATGAGGAGGGGTTGCCAGGTTTACTTTATAGACATGCTGAATGTTGAATTCTGCTCAAGTAATTTTTTAGACTTTATTTCTGTAGAAAACAGTTGATCTAATTTTTAGTCTTCTCAGCTTTCTAAATTGACAAATAGAAGCACTTCTACAGCCAGAATCATGCAGAAGAAATATTTATACTCAGTGCTAGAGTCTTTTAAAGATTTTTGGATGTTTGACTCAGAAAACAAATAGAGTTGTGAGAGGTTGAGTTAGAGTTAAGAAGGAGGTAATTTTTTTTTTTTTTTTTTTTTTTACAGAATCTTGTTCCAAAGCAATTACATTTGGACTTGAGTGTACATGTCAAGAGTAGTGAGTTTTGGATTACTTCCTAATAGTCCCAAGTTTATATTATTTTTGTGAATATTAAGCTTAGTCTAATGTCTACATCATGTTCTTTTCATTTCAGTTTTAGAGTATTTTTTTGTGAATGATTTTGAACTTTGCTTTTCCCCCAAAAGAACTTTGTCTTAATATCTCAGCCAGCTCATATAAATAAAATGTTACTTAATAACATTTTAAAGTTAGGTTTATTTTTATAATTTAGGGAATTGTTAGTTTGGTTGCTATTGAGTAGAAATAGCTGTTGGACAATTTTTGTCAACAATATGAACAGCATAACAGAACGTACATTTCTCCAAGTTTTATTTGGTCATCACCTCCGATTCAGCATTTTAAAAGCAGACCTATTATTTATTCTCCTATTCTTCCTCATAATAGTCTCATTTTTATGAATGACATCACCTCATTTCCAGGCAAAGTGCAACTCTTCTGTCTAATTTCTCTTTGCCTTTTATTGAATCACTTCCTGTGTCCTGCGGCTTTCTACTTTCACAACTCTCCGGATGCTCTTTCTCTATTCCTGATTATACCACCTGAATTTAGACCTGAGGATAGCTTCACCATGCTTTCACATCACCTAAAGTTAATTTTCCTAGAACGTGACACCTATTTGCTCAAAATACAATGTCTAATAATTTCTTATTGGATATACTCTAAAGGACTTAACCTGATATGTGATTCTTGCTATAAATTATAGTCCAATGATTTCAGACTTATCACCTCTTCCCTTTAGTTTTCCTTTAAGTTCATTACTTTTTCCTGAAGTGGAGTTCCAGCTGGGATGTCCATCAGAAATTGCTGAAGCCAAGTATTGGATGCAAGGAGTTCCCAGGTAGTCCTGCATTCTCCTGTGAAGTCAGACTCATCAATGCTAAGATCAGTTCCATCTCAGCATTTTATAAGATCTTCAGAGGTTGAGATTTTTTCACAAGATTTTCCAAGATTAAATCACATAAAATTTTAACAAGAATCTTACTAGAAGTTTTTTTTTATTTTTATTTTTAGTTGATACAGATGATGTTTTGATTTCATGCCCATGAATGAATCACTTGGCTTTTTACTCTGCTTGGGATGGGGAAAATATGATTTTTATCTGTATTCCCCATCAGGATATGGATAAATATGAAGCTCTGGCTGGGATAATTTGATGTGAGGCTTTTGACTTCTTCAAGCTGCTAGGCAGCATGAGACAGTGATGGCTGGAGTGTGCTCTGTACTCCATTGCTTGTCTCTGTGTGTGTTTTCATCATTCACACAGCGGAGGGTGTATGAATGACTGTCTCAAGGACTTCCGTGAGTGCTTATATTCTGTTGAGGTGAAAAACCTTCCCGGAAGAGAAAAATTTTAGCTTTCCATGGCAGAGTAAAATGGAATTAAAATTAATGTGTGTGTGTGTGTGTATACCAAAATTCTATCAGAGAAAGCTAATGAAGCTTTCTGTGATTGACTAAATGTATATACATAGCTGTCAGAGTATTATGTTTTCAAGAAGTATTTCAGACTGTGGATATGAAAATAGGTGAGTCTAGAAATGTTGGCTATGTTTTTTTTTTAGCTCCTTAAATTCTATAAAGTTTTAAAAGGTACCTGGTAAAGGTTTTCTTACTTATTATTACTCCTTTATGAAATCTAAGTTGGTTTTCAATCTTTTCTATAGTTTGCCAGAAATTAAATAGTTGAATAACTTAATCATTGCTCTAGCTTGATATTTATTTCATCCTTCTTCCTTGAGATATGCAAACATACATCTCTTTGCTAATATCTTTTCTCCATTCTCTAGTCTGAAAGCTGATGCAAAGAAGTCATTAAAATTGATAGCAATATCCACCACTTCGGTGAATAAATTACACTTCCATTTCATGGAGGTCCCATTATCTCCAGCCCTGACCCCTTCTTACTTCTCTACTTGAAAGAATCCTGATTTATCTGAAACTCTTGTGCAATCTCCCTTTCATTTTCTACCCTTAATTTTCTTATCATATTTTTTACACTTTTAACTTCATTCAGTCACCTCAGTGCTTCTCTCCAGCTCATGTTTTATCCTGTACATTTTCTTCTTTCTTGGCTTTGATTAGTTTTTGGACTCTTCTTCTTTGCCACACTGACTTTTTATTCTAACTAAAACCATATTTATTTCTAGGTGATATGCATAGCCCTTGAACATACTTTAATTCACCCTTCAGCATATTTCATTTACTCTTTCTCAAAGTCCTTTACCTTTCACCCTTTCTTTTTCATTTGGTTAGCATATATGTCTCTACTCAAAATTTACTTTTCTATTAAAAATCATACTTTTGCCTTTTTTGTATTCCTTTGGTTGCTCTATTGGCCTAACCCCAAATCCAACTTTATTACTCTGATTTCACTGTTATATACTTTTTTTTTTTATCTGTAATAATATCTCCTATTACTTAAACTACTTTTGGAATTACAAAGAAAGCACACTTTCTTGGCCTTTGAAAAATGTGAGAAAGTATTGTAAACAGAAAAGTGGTAAATGCAGGAAACACTGTGTTGGTAGAATCTTTGTTGAAACTTTCAGCTTTGAACTTCATACACAGAAAACCATTAAATGCTGGGATAATAGAACCAGTTTCATTGTATCCCCTTTGTTTGGCTATTTCTGTGCTTTATCAGTCCCCATAGAATATAGGACTGGAGGGGGTCTCCGGAGGTCATTTAATCTATTGCTCTATGGCCTAAAGGTTCTAAGGCCTCATAAGCTCTACATGATACCTTTCACTTTAGTTCTTACCAGTTTAAATGGTATTTGGAATTCTTGGTAAATATTTGGGAAGGTCACAAATGTCAAAAGGAAGAAAGAACTTGTATAGACAGAAATTATAGAAATAACACCTACTATAAATTTTGAACATGAAGTTGTTAGAACAATCAAAGCATTTAGCAATTAAAAAGTATAGGTCTCTGTCTTACTGCAGAGTTTTAGTACAAACCAAGACAATAGATTTTAGTGTTTTGGCCCCATGTTTCATAATGGATATTCTCAGAATTAGTAAAAATATAGACTTTTATGTCATATGGGCAAAAATGAGTCAAATGTGTTGAGAATAATGAGTCTATCTACATTCTATACTATACAGCACTGCCATCCATTTCAGAAGTGATGACCTATTCTTTCCTTCAGATTAGTATTCTAAGAAACAGGAATGATAGTGGAAGTTCCTGCAAGAATGCAAATACAGGGTCATTATAGATTCAACTAAACAATGATAATTTAAAAACGAGTCATTCTGATACTAACAGTACTTCTGACTCAGTCTCTGATTCATATTATTAAAATGCCATCAGTTTCCAAGACCAACTTTTCAACTGCTATTTAGAAAGGTAGGGTGGCAGGGGATTGAATAGTATCTAATTGTTTTTATGGATGAAATAGTTGCCAAATTCAGATCTCTACATATTCAATAGTTTCAATTTTAAGAAGACTTGGTCATTCTTTAGTGATTCATTGACAAAAGTAATAACAAAAAAATAAATTAAAACTAGACCAAACGACAATGACCATCAATTTCAACCAAAATATCAAAATTAGCCTTATATTACTCACTTTATATACTTAATTTAACTCTGTAGAATTTTTTTTAAAAGACATTATCACTTAAAGAGTTATTAAGAATTTCAGGAGTGGTGTGAAAATGATTTGGAATGAATGAAAGCACATCAGTATAATTGATGAACAGATAACTTACTGTAATAGATATGATCATTTAGGGGCAACCAAATTATTGAAATTCAAGGGAATACCTATAAACATCTAGTAGTTGAGAGTGATTAACAAACAGCAATGAACAAAAACTGGAGAAAACATTAAATCATCACGTGGAGAAAATATTAAAACATTTTGATATAGAAACAAAATGTAGGCATTCAATGTATGTTTGATATCCACATTAACAAACTTTTGGCTTTATGTAAGCTTCTGATATAGGTCTTGAAGATACTATTTTAACATGAGCATGTTAGTAACAAAATATTTCATTTATTACAGGAGAGTTTTGAATTAAAGAATAATCCAACTATGAAGAAAATAGGTGACAAATTCCAAGGCCATTTGGAATAGTATCTATGTTACACTAAATAAAAACAACTATGAACAAACCAAAAAAATATGTTTTCCAGCATTAATATTTATAGGTATTAAAGTTAACAATACAGAAAATTGATATCTATCATGGTAACCAACATATGCCAACTTGGGTGTCAAGCTTTGTGTTATAAACACATAGTTTTCGAATCACCCAAAATAATTCCATTTATTTTACTTTATTACCAGGAGTTTAGATAAGGCCCTGTCACTTATTTATTTTACAACTGGGGGAATCTCGCTTAAATTCTTGGATTTGTTGTTCGTCTCTGTAGTCAGATAATGATGTTTACCTTGAAGGATTGTCATGAGAATCAACTGGAAAAATGTTTACATATAAATTATGTAGAAAGGTAGCTAGCATATATTAGATGAACAATAAATTATAGCTCTTCACCACATTGTCATTATCATTTATGACCTAAACAACTGTAATTGTTTCCTTGCTAGGCAATGTTCTTGAATCTTCTTAATACCATTCTACATGCAACTTTCAAATTAATATTTCCCAAACAACATGTCAGTTGCATCGTGTCCCTGGTCTAAATTGTCTTCTCATTAAATTAAATTTTAACGACTTAGCCTGACCCTCATATTTCCCTATGTTGTTCTACCGCTAGACTTTTCTAGACTAATGTTTCCACATATTCTACAGGCAGCAACCAAATTGCGCTGTTATTCTAGCATCTATTTGGTACTTTCTCACCTGTATGCTTTGCTTACACTATCCACTCTCGTGTGCCAGGTGGCATCACGGAATGTGTGCTGGCATTTGCCTTTTTTAATTCTCAAATCAACGTCCTGCCCTTTCCCTCTTCCGCACTGCATCACAGGGAACTACATTTCTCAGGTAGCCTGAGCAGCTCATTTCTGAGTCAAACTAACCAATGAGAGGCAGTGCAGGAAAACTGGAAGGTGAAAGCAAGAGAAAAGTAAGAGTATTTCTCCCTCTCTTTTTTTCTTTGTCTCTATAGCAAATCCAGCATTTCCTTCATGTTCCCTGATTCAGCAAGTGAACCTCTTGCTCTATGATCTTACACTCTTCTGGAGGCTCTGTCTGTTAGGCTCTAGCTAAGCATTCTGTTTCCCTCCAACCTTAGGATGGAGTTAGCTTTCAGAGATAGGTGTTCTCAGAAATACTGTTTTGAGTTATTAGTTTCGTGCCTGAGCACTTCCATCACCTGCATGTCCATTTTCCTGTTTTAAGTTCTCTTAGGTTGAAGAATTTAGAATAGTTTCTTTTTCCTTATGGGAGCATGACTGCTACAAAGTTCCATAGATTTCGATTTAAATACAGTCCTTGTGTTGCTGGGGAAGCTAATTCTCTGAGCCTCAGTTTCTTCACCGACAACCTAATAGTGTTTTGTGGGGATTAAATAAAAAGCATGTGTGACAACACATAGATAATATTAGCTAATACTTGGGTTTTCACCCCTCATTTTTTATGCTCTGAGTGATTTAAGCACATATGGGCTGAAATTAATTAATTAATTGAATGTAAGGGAATAAAGAAAAATCTTTGATAATGTGTATCCTTCAGAAGCATCTTATTATTTATACAGTTTATGCTCTGAAGTTGTGTCTTATTATTAATTAGAATCTTAAAGTGTTTTAGTATTAGGCATTATTAGATAGATTTAATGGATCTTAAATAACCATTGTATAATAAATGTCATTTTCTAGGTAAATATACAAGGTCTTCGAAGAAAATATTATGTGGCTCAAGGGATGTGTGCCAGGTGAATATGGATGAACTGAGGGCAAAACAATTCCATAAGTCTTGAGGGAGACAAGTAACAGGAGGAGTAAGGGATTTGTTGGATAAACATTAAGGTCAGGGGATTAGAATAAGGCATCAGAAGGAACTTCCCAATTACTGAGGATTTTCTCTTTCTGCCCTCAGTCTGAACAAAGAACTAAAACAATCTGGGACTATTTCCCACCAATGGACCCCACCACGTTGGGGATCAGAGACATTCTCTCTTCTCCTATAGTGGGGCCCTACTATGTCTCATGATTATTCTGGGGACACCTCTTCAGACCCCAAACTATTTTTCTACTATTTTTCCCAGAACCATGACTACTGTGGTCTAGTGTTGCTTGTGGCCAGTCATTTACATTTGGTCCTGGGAAGAGTACTTTCCAACACATCCTTTGTCTCGTGCATTTCAGGTGTAACAAATCTGTGAACTCTGACTGTGTGAAGTATCCAATTCCAGGATGATGTCTGCAAAAGAGAACAAAGGTTAAACCTATTTCCCCTAAATAAATAAACTTCTGCTTTAAGAATCTGGAATCTAGAGAAGTTCATTTAAACATTTCACTTGCTGGGTTGGAAAGGATAAATATACACTCTTGGTAAAACTAGGGCACTTGGACTCTACCATAAACCATTGCATGTATCTGGGACAAATTTTGGTTAGGTATGAAAAGAACTCAACCTGTATTGGAGATCGTTGGAGTAGGGGTAACCTAATTTCCCCCAAAAGCTTTTCCATCTGTGGATTAAATGTAGTGGTCAGAATAGGATGAGATCAGAAATAAGAAAAAGTTCTTTTAATTTGTTGTGACTTGTCAGCTATATACCTCAAGAGAAATTTTGTTTCCTGCAAGCCAAGGACTCACTGGCCCCATTACCTCTAACTTTTAGGCACCTAAACCACAGAACATTCTGGAACATTGAACAAAAATATATTAAGTATTTGACTGAAGCAATACAAGTTATTTGGTGAGATGATCTGAAATAATGTCTACCAAACATAATCTTGCCTGTCTCAATATAGAGGCTGCTAGGCAATTTAAAACATACTCATTGCTCCTTGAAAATACATAAGATTTGGAGTTTTTCCCCCTAACTACCTAGCTGTTACCACTGTAGTGGAAGTTAACTCAGATTCTTTATATAGGATTGAACCAGTTTACTTTAAACCATAGAAATAGTTTTTCTTCAACAGCTTTACTCTATTTGTTGTGTTCCTAATGGGGATGATAAAAGATAAAGGTATTAGCCACCAGGATAAACACATGTGATGAACTATGTATAATATGACCCAGAATTAAATAAATGCTAAAAGAGAGGTTCTATGAGGGGAGAGCAGAAGGGACAATTACTTCTGATTAAAGCACTGGGGAAGATGTAATGGAAATCACATTTAAGTCAGGGATTCAAACACGGAGAGTGTTTAGCTAGGTTGAGAAAACAATGCAAGCAACAAGACAGAAGCTGGAGAGTGGAGAGGGTATTTGGAGCACCACTTGGTATTGACTGGAGTTTATAACTCCAGCTGGAATGAATGGAGCAATAAGCCTAGGAAGATTGATTTGGGACATAAATCATAGGATTTGGATCTTGAGACTACAGGGCTTTATTATTTTGACAAAGAAATACCTTTTCAGGGTGTTGAGTAGGTACATGATGCCATTCAACCTCGAGTTTGGAAAGGTAAATCTTGGAAGGTATATTGGTGGGGAGACTAGGAATAGACCAGACAAGAGATTTTGAGTGCTTGGACTAAGTTCAATGGCAGTGGGAATAGAAAGTATGAGTAAACGAGAAAAACATCATAGTAGTTGAATCAAAAGACCTAGTAACCAATTGGAGTAGTAAGGGTCCCAACTGGACAGAGAAAAAAACATTTCAAGGTTTCAGAAATTCATAACTGAAAAATGATTGCAATATGAATAAGCATGTAGAACACAGTAAGTGGAATAGATTATCAAAGAGAGCATGTAGTTTAAGATACTGAATTGGAGATATATATGGGTACTTGTATATACAAAGTCTTTGTGAGTCTGCAGCTCAGGGAAAAAGCTGGAATTGTGGCTGAATCTTGCAAATACAGCAATTCTTAGGTTTTTGTCCTCAGTCCTTTTTTTCTATATGACACAAAAAGGATTCCCATTCATGCCCATAGGAGTGACTCTTCAGTAAGTTTCTCTTGAGGCTCAGACCCAGATTTTTAATTACCTGTTTGTTGCTCCCACCCAGACATTTAAAAAAAAATAATGTCAAACCCAGCATGTCCAAAACTGGTATCATTTTCATTCTCCAGTCAAACCTGCTCTAACTTGTGTAGGAATGGTCATGCCAAGGAATGTCATTCCTATCAACTCAGGCATCAGCACCTCCAACCACAGCTACATGAAACAAAGCATATACATAAGCTCGTGAGTCACCCTAGACTCTGCTGCATCCTGGTATCCCTAGTGTAGGCCCTCATTCTTTCCTTTTAGGATTACTGAAACAAATTGCTACCAGAAGTCCTTGCCTCTAGCTTATCTGTCAAATCTACTTCCCATACAACTTACGCTGATCTACCTGATCATACAATATGATCATCTCACACTTACCACATTGCAATCCACTTATGCATCTATTAAACTTTCCATACAGTAAATTCTATGGAAGAAATGTCAACTCTGTTGTTTTTTTGGGATTACTTTCTGCAGTAGTAATCCTTAAGGGTTTTTGAATGAATGCAAATATTCCTATTTAGGAATAGTTAATATAAAATGGCAGTGGAGAATGTCCAGATTTAGAGTAAAGAAAAAGATAATCAAGGATAAAACTTTGAGGAGAAAAAAGAGATAAAAGAAAATGAAACTGTAGAGGGTGTTAAAAATGTATAATCATATGAAAACCAAAGGAGAGTAATATTTAAGGAAGAATTTTTTAAGAAGTAAGACATATTTACTTAGCCTCTGCAAGCAAATTATCATTCTCTGACACTTTGCTTCTTCCTTTCACTTGTCAGACTGAAGTGTTCTCTTTCTTTTACTCTAAAAGTTGCAACCATCCTGCTGTTGTCCACCACTTTATCCCATGCCAACTTCTCTTCCCACTCTGCACGACCTCCATGGGAACTTACTTGCAGTTCTAGGATATAAACCATCATTTATAGCACAGTGACTCCCAAGTCTGTATTTCCAGCCCTCCTTGGTTCCTGTGCTCCAATCCTGTAATCCAGCTTCTAGCAGCATTATTTCCAAAGTGAAAACAGCCTTCTTCCTTAATGTGTTCATCTCTTTCTTCCTGTATTCTATAGATCTTGTAAAACGTAATTATTCTTTATATTTCACAATCTTGGAATGTGCTTTATCCTTGACTCTTTTTTATCTTACAGTCCACATCGGTCACCAAGGTTCATCAACTCAACCTCCTAAATGTCTTATATTTTCTCCCCTACCATATTACTTCTGTTTTCATTCAGTTCTTTAACATATGTTGGGTGGATTATTGTGGAGGCCTCCAACAGGTGTGTTCTCCACAATTGCTCCTAATCCAAACTATCCTTCATATGATTGTCAGAAATAATTTTCTAAAGTATAAGCTAAACAGACTCATCTGTTTCAAAAAAGCAACAAATAAAAACTTAACTCCCTACTGATCAGAGAAAAATTTCCAAATTCACTAATGTCTTATACATGGACTCTTAAGATACGATGGCAACTCTATTTTTAATATCATCTTCCTTAAATGTTTTTTCCACATCACAAAAACAAATAGAAAATTTCTCATTTTTTTTAAAAACTCTTTATACCTTGTTACATTTCTGTGCCTTTCTAGAATCTGTATCCTTATCTGGGAATTTTTTCTCCTGGCAACTAACAGTTACTTTTTGGAGAATATCTGCTTATCCTTGGTAAATTGTTTAAGTGTCACCCCTTTTATAGAAATCTTTTCAGATTTAAAGTGTTAAATCCAACTTTTCAAGGATGAAAGCCTCTGGCCTATAGTTACAAGCTATGCATTCTTACAAATTTATATCTGTGACAACCATTTCAATTGTGATCTTAATAAAAGTTGTCTGTTCAAAAGAAAATTACCTCTAGTTACTTTTCCTGCCCTCCAAATTATCTCATTGGTATAGTGTTCACCTTTAATTTTATTACTTTTTCAATGAGTGCTTGTTTTTGTTTCACTGCAAATATTAAATGAAAACCCAGAGCTTTGGAAAATGCAAATACATACATTTGTACCATAATGCATTGCTTAGAGCTAATTTGTATCAGATGCTCAGCCATTAGATAAGGAGGTATTTCTTGACTGGAAAGAAAACTATGAAATTGTTATCAAGAAATTGATCCCATTTTTTTCTTTATTTTGTCTTGCTAAGAAAATAAAAGATGTAAGCTTTTCTTTTTATCAGTGCTGTACTGAGACATCCATCCGCCGCTCCCCGCCCCCCTGACCTGAGAACCGCGAGGCATATTTAACAAGCAAATAATCAAGAAGCACACCACGCAGAGCCGAACCCAATCTACAGATGACAGTCCCTGCCAAAATGCCATCTGAACCATGATGCTCCAAATTTTGGCCTGAGTAACCGGAAAGCAAGCAAGCTGGGTGATGCAGAGGGGGTACCAAATGAAATCCTATCATGCTAAGCATCACAATTGTAAAGTCAGGATGAATAAGAAGAAATGGAAAGCTATTCATTGAAGCTGCCTCCACATGGGACAAATGATTCTTATGCTTGAAGTAGATTTAACTGTCCCCAAACGGCAATCTCAGTCTCATACAGGAAATGAAAATAAAAGCAAGCAAGCAGCCGGTCAGAAACAGTCAGAAACAGTCACCACCTTCTGGGTACAGCCACTTGAGAACTGGTAGAATGTGTAGCGCTGTAGGATCCACGCAATTATAAAAACATCTGAACGGGAATACTTGAAAATGGTCTTTAACTCTACTGGGATGTTGAAATGACTTTTTTGAACTTTTCTCATTTTTCTCGGGTTTCTTTTTCCTGACTCTCCAAGGTAAATTATGACTTAAATGTTTCATGCTAGGCTTTCTGTGTTGGATTTGGGGGCTTATCATAATTTTATTTCGTCTATGCTGAGAGGTTTTAATAAATTGTGTCAACCAGAAAAACAGTGGGAATCATTGTTTCAGATGCGAAGTGACAGCCTGCAGGCCTAAGCTGTTATTACCTGAAATCCCATTGAATTCTAAATTTCAGCACTTTTTTTTTTTAATTTAGCTCTTCGTACTTCATATATGTTTGCTAATTACAGAATTTAATTCTTGATGCCCAAACATTATGTTGCAATTAAAGCCATGTTGTAAATGGTGAAGCCAGTGGGGTTGGACTCAGAGCTTTTTTATTAATTATGTTTGTTTGTTTGTCTGTGTGTGTCTTTATCCATTCGAGCGGCTGTCACAAAATACCACCGACTGGGATAACTTGTAAACAACAGGAATTTATTTCTCACGTTTCTGGAGGCTGGAAGTCCTAGATTAGGATGCTAGCAGGGTTTGGTGAGGACTCTCTTTTGGGTCACAGACCTCTCGTTCTATCCTCACACGGTAGAAGGGACAAGGAGCCCCTGGGCCTCTTTTACAAGGGCGTTAATCTTATGCATGAGGGACCTGCTCTCCAGACCCAATCGGCCCCCAAAGGTTCCACCTCCAAATAATATCACATTGGGCATTGGTATTTCAACATATGAATTTGAGCGGACCCAAATGTTTAAATCATAGCAATGTGTGTGTGTGTAGTTTTAATTGGATCTGTCACTTACCAGCTATGGTAATGTGGATTGGTCCGGTGAGTCTCTTTTTTTGAGCTTTCAAAATGTTTATATATTAACAATAAACCCTGGCACACTCATATCGTAGATTTGTTGTGAAAATCATAAGAAAGCAGGTGTTCGGTCAGTTTGCAAATTCTAAACTTATACACAATGAAATACTTCGCTATTCAGATGGCCGCATTGTTAAAGAACATTAATCTAGGGGTCATGTGATTTAAATTCTAATTTCCGTTCTACCACTTGCTTGTTTTGTGAGCATAGGTGATTCAATTAACTTTTCCGAGCCTCTGTAAAAAGGAAACTGGTTTTTGTGGTTCATGATCATTTCAAAGAAACCTACTTGCTTCATTTTTCCTTTTATAGTTTTTAGCTAGTAGTTATAATAATAAATAAAATAGTTGTCACTGAACATAGAATTCAATATTAGTAAGATTATCAAGAAGTCAAGATTGTAATTAACAAAGTCCATACATGATCCAACTGTGGACCATAGGATTATAAATATTTGATATCTTGATAGAGAGTTCACTTTTGCTACTATCCTTTGTGCACAGTCTAAGATATTTTCACATATTAGAAATGGATATGCTGGTTCAACTGTGGCCCCCTTAGGTTCCCTACAGCTGAGGGCATAAATTTGAAATTAATGACAAAATTTAAAGTTGTATTTTGGGTCAGAGAGCAGAAGAGCTATAACTGATAACATAATAGTAGTAGAATAATGGTAGTTAATATCTAAATGAGCACATGCTATATTTCAGGTAGACTTCTAGATGGCTTACATGAATATGTGGTGTCATTTTCATAATATCCTTAGGAGATAAGCACTAATATTTTAAATTTTACAGATGGAGAAACTGAAGAACTGAGAGGCTTAGTTCTCATAAGTAGCAGATAAAACCTATATATGAGCCAAGGTAGTTGGGCTCCACAAAACCACTGTGCTGTCCTAGCTGAGAAACATAATCTAATTTGTTAAGCTAACCTGAAAATATACATTAGTCTTATTAGTCTGTACCTAAAATGGTAATATTAATAGTAACTTCCTCTAGCTGTTTTACAGGTGGATTTTCAAACATTCCATGGATACTTGGATGAGAACATTCAAGTTATTATATACGTTTCTATGTGATAGTGTCCTGTCAGCCCAGGCTACTATAACAAAATAGCATAAACTGGGTGGGTGGTTTATCAACAAAAGAAATTTATTTCTCACAATTCTGGAGGCTGAGAAATCAAAGATCAAGTTGTCAGTCAATTCTGTGTCTGTTGAGGGCCCTCCTCCTTGTTGCAGAGGGCTATCTTGTTGTTGTGTCCTCAAGTGGCAGAAAGAGCAAACTAGCTGTCTGGTTTCCTCTTATAAGGGCACTAATCCCATTCAAGAGGGCTCCACCCTCGTGACCTAATTATCTCTCAAAGGCTCCACCTTCACATACCATCCCGTTGGAGATTAGATCTCAACATATGAATTTGGGGGGATAAAACATTCAGTTCACAACAGATGATTCAATGAAGACATGTGCTTTCAAATCTTGTATTTCAAGCAGTGCACTTGATCTGTACAACCACAAATACATATATACAATTAGAATGAAAACAAAACAAATATACACTATATACTGTTTTTAATAAGAGGCTTTTGTGTGCAATGTTCTTGTAGGTAATTTTTCTTAAGAACAAAAATGATCTTATAAGGAGAAAATGTCTCCTTTATATTTATTTCAAAAACTTTCCTCATGTAAAATTTACGGGCATTTTTCAGCAAATCCAGACAAGTTTTGGAACAGAAACCCTGTGTTGTGTCTTTTGATATGAGGTTCTTATGTTTTTGGACCTCTAGTTCAGCAGTAATATAGACAGTCTATTGAATTAGTGGATGTATATGCAGAACTCAAGAATATTCTGCTACAACTTGTACTTTTATGATAAGTCAGTAGTTTTTAATTAATTCTTTTTTGATCTCCTACCAATTTTTTTCCAGGAGCTTTTTCCAAGCCTTCTTCACTTTCTACAAGTACCTGACCCTCAGCAGATTTACTTATCTCCCCTATTGAGAAAATTGAAGTTGACGCCTGATCCCATTAATTTCTCACAACTCAAAATCTAAAACTGGCATGCTTTTTCCAATGTTTACTCTCAGTGGGCCAAGACCACCCACTTTACATTTTATTGAAGAAGTCTTTAACAACTTTTATTGGTGCTAGGTAAAGTTTGGGCCCATTACCAAAACCCAGCCTGGGAGGTGATTCTTTCCAGATTTTACATATGAAAGGATTGAGATTGAGAGTAGCTAAGAAACGTCCTCAAATCATAAAGTGAATCAGGGGTGGAGCTAGAAATAAAAGCCAAGTTTCCTCTCATTTTGAAGACTGTCGTCACTCCTTTTCTTCAGACTGCCAATTAACTCAGACTTGTTTCAGTTTTTTTCTCTTTGCTAAGCCTATTTTTACAATGCTTAGAGCATGGTTAGAACTTTTACAGACTAAAAAGAAAAGATGCTTCTTGCAACTCATTTGATTCTTCAAGCTATTAACTTCTCTCTTTACTTTCCTTAACCATCCACATTTTGAAAGAGTAGTTTGGACCTTCTTTCTACCTACAAATAACATTTGTAATCTGGCTTTAGCTCAAACATTATATGAAACAAGTCTCTTAAAAGTTATAAATGTGTTTATCATCACACACAGGTTTCAAATCCTCGACCTCTTGTTAGCACTTCAGCATGCTTGCTTGATCTTGCACCCATTGCCTTGATTCCATCTCCTTTGGATTTCAAGGCATTTCAGAATGCAAACTACTACCTCTGTGTCCACCTTCTACTTGATTCCTCGACTAATTCTCTTTATCATCCACCCAACTCCAATATGTAGGCATTCCCTGTGGTTCTGTCATCTGCTCAGGGCTCTAGCTGTTGCTTTCCCTTTGCCTGGCTAACTCCTATTCAATCTTCAAGTCTCAGATTCAAATGTTCTTTCTCAGTGTAGCAGAATACCCAGGGATGGGGGATTTTGAACTTTAATATTAAGGAAACATTTCCTAGTTGGATAAGGTAATGAGTTCATTGCATAATTATATAACCAATGGTAGAACTTTTGGTTTTTGCTGAACCTTCCAGCACTTTGGTCATGTTATGAGGGGAGATAGCTATATGACTATATGAGTGGATGCAATCAGTTGTAACAAAGGGATTCAGGCCAATGTTGTCAAGCAAGTACCATACTGGGGTTGATAGAAATCTGTGCCTGTGTGTTTGTGTATCTTGTGATAAATTATACTTTATATATCTCAGGATAAGTAGAGATTCACTTTTGTTACTTGGTTTTAACCAAGTAACCTCACAAAATGGACAAAGAAATCCTGCAAAAAGTATGGACTGAAAATCATTTTAATATCGTAAGTAGAATCAGACCAGAGGTAAATGGTAGTGCTGATACTTCTTTCCCTAGTCAGAAATCCTTATCAGTTAAACAAATACTAAGCAGTGATGATCCAAAGAGTTCTCACAATTTGTCCAAAAAAAATAGTCAAAATTAACAAAAACCCTTTTGAATATATATATTACAAAGCTATAATCATTAAGAGAGTATGGTGCTGGAACAAAAACAGACACATAGATCAATGGAACAGAATAGAGAATTCAGAAATGGACCCTCAACTCCATGGTCAACTAATCTTCGACAAAGCTAGAAAGAATACCCAGTGGAATAAAGATAGTCTCTTCAACAAATGGTGTTGGGAAAATTGGACACCCACGTGTAGAAGAATGAAACTCGACCATTTTCTTACACCATGCACAAAAATAGACTCAAAATGGATGAAAGACCTAAATGTGAGACAAGAATCCATCAAAGTCCTAGAGGAGAACACAGGCAGCAACCTCTTTGACATCGGCCGCAGCAACTTCTTACTACACATGTCTCCAAAGGCAAGGGAAACAAAGGCAAAAATGAACTATTGGGACTTCATCAAGATAAAAAGCTTTTGCACAGCAAAGGAAACAGTCAACAAAACCAAAAGACAACCTACAGAATGGGGAAAGATATTTGCAAATGTCTTATCAGATAAAGAGCTAGTATCTGAAATCTATGAAGAACTTATCAAACTCAACACCCAAAGAACAAATAATCTAATCAAGAAATGGGCAGAAGACACGGCCAGACATCTCTCTAAAGAAGGCATACAAATGGCCAACAGACACATGAAAAAATGCTCAACATCATTTGGCATCAGAGAAATACAAATCAAAACCACAATGAGATACCATTAGTCAGAATGGCTAAAATTAACAAGTCAGAAAAAGACAGATGTTGGTGAGGATGTGAAGAAAGGGAAACCCTCTCACCCTGTTGGTGGGAATGCAAGCTGGTGTAGCCACTCTGGAAAACAATATGGAGGTTCCTCAAATAATTGAAGGTAGAGCTACCTTACAACCCAGCAATTGCTCTACTAAGTATTTACCCCAAAGACCCAAATGTAGTGATCTGAAGGGGCACCTGCACCCCAATGTTTATAAAAGCAATGTCCACAATAGCCAAACTATGGAAAGAGCCCAGATGTCCGTCGACAGATGAAAGGATAAAGAAGATGTGGTATATATATATATATATATATATATATATATATATATACAATGGAATATTATTCAGCCATCAAAAAATGAAATCTTGCCATTTGCCATGACGTGGATGGAACTAGAGGGTATTATGCTAAGCAAAATAAGTCAGTCAGAGAAAGACACTTATCATATGATTTCACTCATATGTGGAATTTAAGAAATAAAAGAGAGGATCATAGGGGAAGGGAGGGAAAAATAAAACAAAACAAAATTAGAGAGGGAGACCAACCATATGAGACTCTTAATCATAGGAAAAAAACTGAGAGTTGCTGGAGAGGAGGGTCATGGGGGAATGGGGCAACCGGGTGATGGACATTAAGGAGGGCTCGTGATGTAATGAGCATGGGGTGTTATATAAGACTGATGAATCACCAAACTCTACCTCTGAAACTAATAATACACTAGATGTTAGTTAATTGAATTTAAATTAAAAAAATAAAAAAAATTGAGATGTAAAATAAATAAATTACTGCAAAAAAAAGTTCTAGGAAGAGTGTAACAAGAACTATTCAGTGTGTATAAAGAGAAATTTTGCAAATCTTTGAGGAATTTAAAGAAATGTGGCAATAAATAGATAGGCATATATTTACTGGAATAATAGAACTATACATTGAAAAACTATTAATTTTCCCAACAGAATATATAAGTAAAATATCATTGCAATAAAAACATATGTGCACATGTACACATATACCTATGTGTGTGTTTGTGTTTATGTCTACATGTGTATATGTGTGTAGAAAATGAAATAAATGAAAATAGCCAGGGAAATTCTAAAACAGAAGAAAATTGAGGGTTTGAAAGAAATAGCTCTATCAAATATTTAAAATGTTTAAAATTTATTATAATTAAAACATTGTGTTACTGATATATAACTAAAAAGACAGATCAATGAACAAAATAGAAAGTCCAGAAATAGAACACCATGAAAGAGCAACTTAATATATCTAATCCTCTTTAGAAAGCTAATTCTTTTTTTTTTTTAAAGATTTTATTTATTTATTTGAGAGAGAGAATGAGAAAGAGAGAGCACGAGAGGGGGGAGGGTCAGAGGGAGAAACAGACTCCCCGCTGAGCAGGGAGCCTGATGCGGGACTCGATCCCGGGACTTCAGGATCATGACCTGAGCCGAAGGCAGTCGCTTAACCAACTGAGCCACCCAGGCGCCCAGAAAGCTAATTCTTTACAAGAAAATAGAACATGCAGAAAAGCGTTAAGATGAAAAGGCTATTACCATTTTTTTCATGAGAAAATATCGTAATTTGTTCTCTGCTTTGTAAAATCATGTTACTTCTTAATATATTACATATGATATGCAAATTATAGATCACATAAACTAAATAGAAATTAAACTAAATAAAAATTAATAGTTGTTTAAAATTGTAAACAAATTACATTTATTTAAATGAAATTATAATTATTTCATGTGAAGAAGTAGACAAAATTGTAGGGAGGGTGTATTCTTTACTCCTTTAGCAAAATCCATTCATAAGCTATATTTTCTCTAGCTATATAAGACAGAGGAAAAAATATGCTCAAGTTCTTTTCCTCACACAGTATTATTATTTTTTTCATTCAAAGTAAAATGATGTAAAAAAGACACTATCTGTAGAAATTGACAAACTGATTCAAAACTATGGAAATGCAAAATAGCCAAAACAATTTTCCAAACAAAACAAAATAAAACAAAACAAAACAAAGATGAAGGACTCTCATGATCAGGTATTGAGCCTTCTTGTAAAGGTATAGTAAGGACAAACATATTGATTGGTGGAACAGAAATTGAGTCACACTTATATATATGTCAAGTGATTTTTGACAACTATGCCAAGGTAATTCAATGGGGAAAGATTAGTTTTTTTTTTCTTTTTTTAGCAAAGTGGATAACTATATGTACAGAAATGATTCCCTAACCTTACCTCACAAAAATTAATTCTATGTGAATCTTAAAGGGCTTACATATAAAATACAATGAAAAAATTATGAAAAAATTAGAAAATATTTCTTTCTAAATGATAAAAAACACATGTTAAAATTCAGCTACAGTAGTGTTTGGAAGAAAATTTATGGCTTCACCTCCATTACTAAAGAAGAAATGTGTAAAATCCATAACTTAAGTTTCTACATTAAGAAGTCAGGAGAAGAAGAGCAAATTAAACCCAAAAGTTTTTAGAAAATAGGGAGTAATAAAAATGAGAGTGGAAATAAATAATGTAAGAAACAGAAAACAATAATGAAAATCAAGTCCAAAAGTTTGTTTTTTGAAAAGATTAATACAATTGATAAATGCAATCAAAATTAATTAAAAAAGAGATAGAGTGAGAGAAAGTGAGTGAGTGAGAAAGAGAGAGAGGGAATGGACAATTTCACTCCTAGGTATTTACTCAAGATGTCCATTAAAAGATTCATAGAAAAATGTTTAAAGTATCATTATTTATAGTAGCCAAAACCTAAAAACACCTAAAGATCCATCAAGTAGAAAAGGGATTAACATATTGCAGTTTATTCCAATAATAAAATAATGATAAAAAATAATACACAAAAAGCCTGGAAATGCTTCAAAAATATATTGAACAAAAAAAAACCAGACACACAAATGCTACTTATGATTCTATTTATCAGGAGTCCAAGAACAGACAAAATTAATATATGGTGAAAGGAACCAGAAAGGGGTTGTCTTCAGGAATGAGTGTATCGATTGGAAATATACATAAGGAAATTTTCTGGGCCAATGGAAATGTCATATACCTGGTTTTGGGTGACAATCACATGGGTATACAAAATTGTCTAAATTCATCTCCCTAAGCACCTCAGATGTGTGTATTTAATTTTATGTAAATTATATATAATAATAATTAAATGAACTTATAAATCAGTTAGAAACAGGCCAAGTTATATAGGCCTATTAGGACTATATTTTAAGATTTTTAATAGATATTAATGAGAGAAATCTTGACAGCTAGAATCAATGACTGAAAAGGCAGTATATATAAAATATTAGAATAATGGTCACATGGAAATCATATAGTATACTTTCTTAAATAAAAAAAATTAAGTGAAAAATACTTAACAAAAGTTAAATTATATAACTGATATTAAATAATTTGTTATAATTTCTATCTTATACATAATTATTTTTGTATGGATTTTAAAGGTACACCCTTTTAACAGCTTATAACTGATTCCCACAAAATTTCTATGGGATAGAACTAGTCATATTTCTTGCTACCTTCTCACTCCCTCCTATGCAACTTAGGGTTAATATTTCATGTATATATGATAAAACATTTATTTCTTTTTTTTTTTTTTTTAAAGATTTTTATTTATTTATTTGACAGAGAGAGACACAGCGAGAGAGGGAACATAAGCAGGGGGAGTGGGGGAGGGAGAAGCAGGCTTCCCGCCGAGCAGGGAGCCCGATGCGGGACTCGATCCCAGGACCCTGGGATCATGACCTGAGCCGAAGGCAGACGCTTAACGACTGAGCCACCCAGGCGCCCCTAAAACATTTATTTCAATTTACATTAAACTTAAGAGTAAGTATAAAGGCTTAAGCAAGACAGGTAGCTGTGAACAGAATAATCTGAGGAGTCTTAGACCATATTGTTGCAACCAACAGTTTGAATTCCTACAAATTAAAAAAAAATGAAAGATCATTCCTTTCAAGAGCTCTTGCGAGAAAAATATTAAGAAAATAGCAATATATTCTTTTCAAATGCATCCATATATATATATATATATATAATTTCTTTTTTTTTCTGTAAAAGTAAATTCCAGAAAGTAAGTAGAAGCCAAGTAGGAAAAGTTAACATAACTATAATTAGAAGACATCAAATTTGCAACCATCATTTGTTCTTATTGCTTAAAACAGTTACATGTGCATTTTAATTTCTCTGTGAATGGGACCTTTTGCATACCCTTGACAGTAGACAGAGAAAGTCTCAGTTGTCAGGAAAACAAACCACAAAAGCTCCTGCTGAGTGTGCAGTAAGCTGTCCGAGTTTTACATGAAGAGGTCAGAATTTTCTTGAAGAGTCACTTTCCAAGTATAGCATGCTTACAATAATTAGTATCCTGACTACTCAGGAGATGGTTGTAGACACAGCTGTTGTTTAAGGTAACAGGCACATCAATGGCAAGGCACTACGTATTGATCTGTGCAGTGACATCCTTCTAACTATGTCATCTGAGTGAAAGAAGCCCCAAATTAACCAATAATAAAGTGTTAGAAGTTGTAGGAGCTGGTCTCTTGGGACTTGTTCTAGAAGAGTATAGATGCCCCTCCCCCACGCAGGCCATCAATCCTGCTAAAGGACTCACAATGACATTAAGTTGACCAGTAGACAATATAAAGCCTACAATAATGCTAGATCCCATTTAATATGTGTGTATGTGTATGTGCCATTTTTATATTAGTTTTCTGGGTGAAAATACAGAATAATGTATGCATAACTACATAAATAAAATACAAATACATGCTATCAGGATCTGAAGAGACCTGAATCAATGAGAATACTATATAACTGTAAAGCTGTCAGGCATTACGCATCTTTGATAAAACAATTTCACTAATTTGGTGAAACTTAATTTCAGAGACAAACTAAGTGGTTATACATATTTCCATCAGAATTAGATAAAGGATAAACTTCTTGGCAAGATTTGTTTTTTGTTGTTGTTTTACTTTCTGATTTGATTATATTTCCTATGTTAAATATGGGCCCTAGCTACACAGTTTATGAATTGATCACAAATCTGGGTTAGACTATACTAATGCCAGAGACCACACATATTTTAAAAACAGTCAACAAAAAGATTATAATTATTTTTGTCCAAGTTATCTCTTGATATTTTACATGTTTACATTAAAAATAATTATTCATTTGTAAACTTTTGGATGATATAAACTTTCAGAACATATATTTTCTTGGGTTAGTCTCTCAATTTCTGTGGTCCTTTTGAGGGTACTCACTGGACAACATGGGTTTACTCTAACTTTTGTCTGACCGAAAATTAGATTCCATCTTACCAATCTCTCCTACCTAGTAGATATGAGGTTTTGCTGTGATGGGTTTTATAAAAACAAAACAAAACAAAACAAAAAGTAACTTTGGTGTCAGCTTTTCCCTTTTGAAAAAAGTAGATGCTGATATCAACAGGAGTGATACAGGCATCCACAACACAGGGTTCCAGCTCGCAATGGCCTTTGTAGCTCATATCACCATCTCCACACAAGTCTTCTATTGGCTGTGGCCTGTTATATGTTCCAGTTTGCTATTAAGAAAGGGAAATTAGCTTTATAAAGTAGACCAAGGAAAATTTTACACATTTCTTCGGTGAGGTTAATTTTTCCTGAATTTCCCTGGCTGTTAGTCAGTACAAGTATAAGACGTAGCTTCCCTCTGATTGTTATCAGGAAAGGAAAGAATGGTGAAGAAAAATCTTAGCTGGATTACAGGCTATGGGGAATATCTGGTCATTGGTTATCATCTTTGTCAGTTTGGTTACTTTCCCAGGCAAGCAAGGAAGTTGAGATTAAAATTTGATCTAAAATATGCTTCCTATTAGTGAATCTCAGTTCGTCAGGGCTGATTATTCTCCACTTGTCTCTTGAGATCATTCATTGCCCTCCTCTTCTCTCCTCTTTGCTCCAGGAAGCTGGTTATCTACAAATTCCTCACTTGTACTCTCTTGTTCTCTGAAATTTTATGGGGTTTGGCCACTGCAAGGCAGCAGAAGAATAAAGGTGTGGGGAGAGAAAGCCCAGGGTATTATTCCACACTCCCTTCACTTCCTTGATGTTTTAAATGGTAGCTACCTCTTTTTATAGCCACAGCTCCTTTGTGGTGATCCTAATTTTATGGCTCCATTTCTCCTGGGTTCCACTGACGTCATTTCCTCACCTGTGCCTTCAGGTTTGGAGTAGTAATGGCTGCATGTTCTTGCTCCTCTTCAGACCTTCACCATCACTGATTGGTTACCTTAACTCTGCTAGCACCACTGTAAATAATCCCTTCAATAAACTCTTTAGTTAAATTTTTTGGGATCCAGGATGGTATATCTAAGTATATCATACACATGCACACATGCATAGGTAAGGGTTGCTGAGGCCTGTGTTCTATTATCTTTTTGAATTGAGAACAGGATTACTTCTTCAATGTACAAAGACATAATTGTTCCATCAGAGACATTTACAATGTTATAATGTTAAATTGTAGAGCATTTATACATGTGCTAAGCAGGTCTTCAGCACATCTGCATTTCCATGATAAAGATCGTGAAGTCTATCATATTGGGTCTTCCATAGAGTCGGGTGGTCTGTCAACAAAAGCAGTGCCTTGGGAAAGTCTACAAGTCATGATTACATTTCATGAGTCATAAAATCAGGAAGTTGGGTCCTTGTCTTAGGTAGCTTTACTTTGCTTTAATAACCTGTTAGAAAGCTCCCATCCAGGGATGCCTGGGTGGCTCAGTCCATTAAGTGTCTGCCTTCAGCTCAAGTCAGATCCCAGGGTCCTGGGATCAAGCCCCATGTCAGGCTCCCTGCTCAAGCAGGTAGTCTGCTTCTCCTACTCCCTCTGCCCCTCCCCCCCTGCACTTGTGTGCTCTCTCTCACTCTGTTTTCTGTCTCAAGTAGATAAATAAAATCTTTTTTTTTAAAGCTCCCATCCATTCACTCGTTATAACTTATTATATCCCAATTTATAACATCTTAGAGAAAATAATCGTATAATTTTATTATCTATTGTGTATCATAGTAACATGGCTGGGTTGTGACACTTGGGTAATGAGGTCTATGTTTCTTCCTCTTGAGTCCGGGCAGAAGCTTATGACTGCTCCAAACAATAGAAGTGATACTCTGAGGCTTTCTAGGCATGTTCATAATGTGATACATCTTTTGCCTAGCTCTCTCTCTCTCAGACATCAACTTGGAGAACTTGACTGCCATGTTAGAAGTTTGGTCATCCTACGGATGCCATCCTAGACCGATCATTTGAAGAAACAACCAAGACACAGAGAGATGCCTGAGGAGCTTTAGCTATCTGTGTCTTCTCAGATGAGGCACCAGTCATGGGAGGAAGGATGTTTCGGAGAGAACTTCAGCCACACTCACCATATGACTGCAATGCATGAGAGTCCCCAAGCTAAAACCACCCGGTTGAACTTCTCCTGAACTATTAACCCAAAGAAATCTGGACATGTATTAAATCTCTGTTTTTGTTTTAAGCTATTATGCTTTTAACTAATTTGTTACACAGTAATCATAAGTGAAACATGCACCAATTACAACAGAGGATATTGAAAAATAAGAGTGTCTCCAGATTTCTTAAAGTTACCCCACCACCTGCATTAGAACCTCCTAAAGTGATCATTATAACAGATATTTCTGGATTCTACCTCAGATTTAAGGATCTTTTTGGCCTAAAGCCCCTGGATTTATCATGCTATTTTTCTCCCCCTCTCTCAATCTGTTTTTTGTCTTCTCGCCATACACACATACACAATAGTCATATTATTGTTTTGGTTTTTACCTCAGTCTGTCCTGAAGTACAGTAGTCTGCTGGGGCGAAAACTTCAAATTGGGAGAGGCCACAGCCATTGCAGAAAGATCACAGATTTGGAATCAGAAAAAGCTAAGTACCACTTCGCTGACTCTACAACCCACTTGTAATGACATAACTTAACTTTCTTGGCCTGAGGTTCTTTATCTCTAACATGGAAACTATTGCTGTGTACCTTGCATCAGGATTGCAAGGGTTAAACTACACGTAGCAGCATATGAAAGAACCTAACTCATTCTTCAACTAACACCAATTTTTTTTAAAGGTTTTATGTATTTGTCAGAGAGACAGAGAGAGAGCAACAGAGCGCACAAGCAGGGGGAGGGGCAGGCAGAAGGAGAAACAGGCTTCCCACTGAGCAAGGACCTCATGAGTGTGGGATGAGTTTAGGACTCATCCCAGGGTCCTGGGATCATGACCTGAGCTAAAGCCAGATGCTTAACAGACTGAGCCACCCAGTCCTCCCAGTTAGCACCAATTGTTTCCATTTCTTTCAGTAGTTCTAATACTCAAAATATATGTTACAAATGTTCACAGACACATTAGTTGAATTTAAGGAAAAATAAATTTATTTATTTGAGTTGAATACATTAAAGACTGCAGTCAGTTTTTCACTAAAGATTTCTTTACAAAGTTTCCACCTCTGTCTTTTTGTTGCCTTCGTTTGCTTGTTTCCATATGGTTCACACCAGATACGATTTTTTTTTAAACCTTCAGATATAGTTGCAAGATTTGCAGAGAGATAATCAGGCACAATTTGACCCTCAGTAGAAACTATAAAATTAAAATGACATTCTGAGTGTTAAATAATTGTTGAGGGCTTTATCTTTTTTCACTAGTCATGGAATCCATATGTGTTTTTTATTTAAAATTTTTAATGTGATTGTAAAAATATACCTTATAAAGATTAATTGAAGAAATCAAGATCACATGCCAATGTAAATTAATTGGTGATATTGACTTTCTTTGAAAATTTCTTAGCAAAGTTTCCTCAACCAAAATATATTTGAAGACCCCTTATATTTACCTTTGAAATAATGTCAAATATATCATCAAAATATTTTCAACAATGAAGATCAGATATAGATTATATACAAATATCGGAATCTTGGGGAATACATATCTGATTGAGACATTATCATTTACCTGAAGTCCTACTTAGTGGAACTTCACTATGTTACCATCTGCCCTCAGGTTCTATCTAATAAACTTTCCTGAAAGCATAACATTTTTTTCTACAGAACTTACTGGCAATTGTCAGTCTTCAGAAGGAGGAGTAACATTAGTTGCACCATGAGACCAAAAAATATAGGCATCAGTTTAGAATCTGGAACATACCCAGAACAGTAACAATTTCCAGTAGTAGCCCTGACATGGAACAAAATACATAGCTTGTTAGGTGTGTTTTATACTAGAACCACGGGAAATACTTCATAGACCCTGTGGATGCTATTATAAGAGATAGTTCCACAAATATGGGCAAGAGGCAAGTGGGCTAACCATAACTCTTATGTTAATGTAAGATGCAGTTTTGCATATAAGGCTATTAATAGCCATATATATTTATTCTTCTTGTTTCCTTAAAATCAGACATTTGAGTGAAAACTGTCTTGGATGCACTCTCATCCATCACATTAAAATTTCTTTAATAGCTTTAAAGTACAACTTTTCCAGAAAGACTGTCTTTGCAACATTTGACCCACAAGTCTAGACTCCAGGGGGATAAAGTCCAGAGATATACTTAAGTAGCACTTTGAGCCCAGAGAGACTTGACACATTAAACTAATAAAAAATGACTGTACAACCATCTGTAAACATGAAGTGTCATATAAGTGCTTATTAATAGCATTTTTCTTCAATTTATATTTATTTTTATTCTAAGATGCCCCTTAAAAAATACATTATGGTTTATTGTGTATACCGTCTTTCAAACAAATTGTATTCAAGGTATTTTAGAGAGTTAAATACATGTCAGTGTGTGGCATAAATTATGGAAGGACACTTTGAATGGTAAATGAATTAGTGCATTCAGTCATAAGGGCAGGGAGAAATGGGTTGTGTAAGCGTCTGGCTTGAAATATCTAGACTCCCTGGAACCAACACTTCAAATCCCAGCAGGCCAGCTCTGTCCTTCAACCTTCTGAGATAAGAGTCCATTCAGTTTACAGTCTGCTGGTGTTTTGAATGATCCCTTGAAACAGTAGGCATGTTGGCTCTGTGTGAACATTTTACAGAGACAAGGCAAGGAAAAAAAACATTCAAGAGAATTTAAGCAGAACCAAAGTATCATTTTATGCAGGCAATATCTTAGTGGTGAAGAGAGGCTGACTTAGAACATAGCAGGAATGAGGGCTGCAGAAGAATATTCAAAGTTTTAAAAGAGGAAAGAGAAGTTAGTATGTGATTGATTGCCACTACTGACCCTTAGAACTGTTTTTAAAATGGGGAAATGGATTCCAATATAATGGTAGACTTCAGAACAGCGTGGAATTCACCTATGCTACCTAGTTGATATTTTGGATTGCCCTATGATTTTTTATGAAGCATTAACCTGAATCCATAATGAAAAGCATTTATTATCTAGACAAAATTCCGAGTATGAGGCAGAAGAATAGGGCACTATAATGTAATAAAAAGGACACAAGTCACATTTGAATATGGACTTTCTAAAGACTTGAGCATGGTACTTCTAAGTGGTGATTTTCAACTTTCCCCAGTGTCCAAAAACTCTGCCAAGTGTCAAACATATGATTATAAGAAAGTGGAATTTGAATAAGCTAATTCAGGGGACTCTAATCTTTCCCAGATAATGACTTATGTTGAGTTTTTCCAGATTCTTATTAGGGTTATGAGGATGCTTACAAGCATAAATCAGAATGGGGAATGGAGATAGCCCCAGGTTGCTCCTCTTTCACTCTGAGACTCTCCACATGTTCTGGTGGTAAATGAAGAGCTAAGATAATGTAGGTAGGTCTTAAAATTTTACCGGTAGATTTTGGCTGACCTGTGATTGTTTAAGTTTTTCTTAAACAGCCACTGTTTAAGAAAAACTTTTTTTTCTAAAAACTAGTATTTGATATTTCAGTTTTCTAAGACACCACCTTAAGCCTACCTCTTTAAGCTTCCACTATTTCTGAATCCCCCTTCTTCTTGTAAAGGGTCATAAAAACAATCCATAGTACTGAACAGGTACCATGCAGACAAGCTGGAAGGACGATCAACCTGTCCTGGGAAGAGTAAATTCACAGAAATGAAATAGAAGCAGACCAATCTCTGGACTTCCATTAAATACTTCTTCACTATGATGCAAGTGTATGTATGGACAATCCTGATGCAATGTAACTATTGCTGTCTATGTCTATATGACTAAAGAATAATTATATTATCACACCAGTAGAAACCTTTCTGCCTTTATTTTAATTTTTCACCCAGACAAACCTTGCTTTTTTTTTTTTTTTTTTCCAAAACTCAAGGTTCTCCTCTATTAAAAAGGTTTGCCTAACTCACTTGTCTGGTTTACATCATCTCTTCTTGTGACTCTAACAGCATCCATGTGTCCCTCTCACATTTCCCTTTTTCTTTACGCTATCATGGGGAAACTAATACAGACTTTCCTAAATCATCCTACTAAAAATTGCAAATACTTTCCAACACTGTGGTGCTATCCAATCTTCTTTTTGGTTTTATTTTTTTATAATGCTTATCAACCTCTACCTTACTATATAATTTATGTGTATATTTTGTTTATTTTCTATCTCCCTTCACCATAGAGCATAAGTTTCATGTGGGCAACTATTTTTTTTTAATTCTTATGATACATTTACTTTTATAACCCCAGTACCTTGATTAAGTATAACATATGATAGCAGTCACAGAATGTATTTGTAGAAAGAATAAATATATACACACACGCATGAATAAATGAAAAGTATATTCAACATTTCTACAACCTATTTTGGAGGCTATACACTAGAACTAAACCAAGAAGTCAAAAAGCAATACACTTAAATCATCCTAATATCTGTAATACAAATTCTGATAGGAGCCAAGAAAGGACTGAATCAAATCCTATAGAAATGTGTGGGGTCATGAGCAACTTATTACTGATTAGATTTACCATGTGGGAAATTCATTTGCTCTGTGATCACTGATTTGCATTTTTAACTTGAATCACAAATAATATCAATAGTCAGTAATTTTGAATTTTCAACTCGTGCCAGCTTTTTCTTAACTATTCATTGGGTCACTAAGTGCATCTAAGCTACAGATTTCCTGGCCACGTGGGCAAAAGGAAGGACATATTTTTTATCCAAATTGCAAAATGACACAGAGACAAGATATAACACAGATAGGGGCTTCAACTATCTGTATGTCTGATGAATATTTATTAGTATAAAAACATAGTTTCTACTTTTTTGTAAAATTTGAAGGTTTAAAATATAAAGGGCTTGGGGCACCTGGGTGGCTCAGTTGGTTAAGCGTCTGCCTTCGGCTCAGGTCAAGATCCCAGGGTCCTGGGATCAAGCCCCACATTGGGTTCCTTGCTCCACAGAGGGTCTGCTTCTCCCTCTCCCTCTGCCTGCAACTCCCCTTTCTTGTGCTTTCTCTCTGTCAAATAAATAAATAAAATCTTTTAAAAAATATAAAGGGCTTAATAATGAGAAACCTAATTATACATCTAATTTTAGTCAGAAGTAATTGTTTTTTTTTTTTTAAAGATTTTATTTATTTATTTGAGAGAGAGAATGAGAGAGAGAGAGCACATGAGAGGGGGGAGGGTCAGAGGGAGAAGCAGACTCCCTGCTGAGCAGGGAGCCCGATGCGGGACTTGATCCTGGGACTCCAGGATCATGACCTGAGCCAAAGGCAGTCGCTTAACCAACTGAGCCACCTAGGCGCCCAGAAGTAATTGGTTTTTATAATAGAAGTGATTGATAACATGGAAAAATAAATTCCATTTCAGACTTTATGGCCAGACAAAGCATAACTGAGAAGAGTGAAAGATGTATCATCTACTATGGTGAAGTAATTTAAGAGAATTTCTGTGGAAAGACAGATCCTGTCCCATAAGTGGTATTCTAAGCAAGAAGATTCATCAAAAATTTGGTTGGCCCTCAAATTTGGAGGTTCAAATAATCTTGAAAAGAAAAAATTGATTTAATCAGAGACTATCTAAAATAACTAATGCTTTTTCATAGGAGATTTTTTTATCTTCAGCCTAGATTTTGAATGGTATATTCACAAATACACTAGTAAGCGTAAAATCAGAGACAAACATTTAAGAGTCATATGATTTAAAACAATACCAGAAGACCAACAACAAAGGACAATAAAAGGGAGGCCACTGGTAATTTAGAGAATGAAGACAGACAAGGAAGACACACACACGTTTGGGGACAACAGAGTCATGTTCTTGGGTTACAAAACAAACAGTAGTTATAGGTCAGTCATATATCAATAAAGTTGGAGAACAAGAAAAAATAAAGTAGAAATTTTGAACTCATATATTCCTTCAGCTTATTCTGCCAAGGGGAATGTTCTGCAGATTGAAAAGAAATTCAATGATGAAAAGAAATTCAAGCCCTGTATGTGTGAGCAAGTATAAGAAAGAATTAGTTATTCCAAAGTATTCACAGCTCCACACTCAGCAGAATTTTATCCCAGCCTACTGAATAAACCATTTGGTGAGATTCCTGAACTATTGCTCATCATCTCACATTTATCACCTCAGTATTTACTAAGTAAACACCTACTACATGCTTTAAAGTCAGATGTGTATTTTCCAGAGGAGCCAGGGAAAGAGAATGGGTTATTTCCTGAGATATTCAAAGCAATGGAAATAGAGTAAAGCATGAGAGGTATGGCTGATTAAGAAAACTGTATATAATTCTCTGGGTGTGGTGGGCAGAGTTTTGAGAACCTCTAATGACCCATACCCTGTGTAATTCCCTTCCCTTGAGAATGGGTGGGACCTATGAGCCATTTCTACAGAATGCAGCAAAAGTGATGGGATATCACTCCCAGGATTATGTTGCATTATATGCCAAAAGTGAAGGGATTTCTTCGGATGCAATTAAAGTCCCTAATCAGTTGATTTTTAATTAATTAAAAAGAATATTATTTTGGGTGGTCCTGGTCTAATGAGGTGAGCCCTTAAAAAAAATACACTGGAGTGCCCCTGAAATCAAAGACTCGAGTTATTAGTGACTCTCTCACATGATGGCCTTTAAAACATGAGTGGCTAAAAATTATACAGATGCAAGGAAATGAATTCTGCCAATAATCCAAGGGAGTTCCTATGCAGATCCTTTTCTAATCAATTCTCCAGATGAGAACCCAGCCCAGTGGACACGATGATTTTAAGCTTGTGAGACTGAACAGAGATCCTCCTTAAGCCGTGCTCAGACTTCTGACCTATAGAAACTTAGATAATAAGTTGATGTAGTTTTAAGCCACTACATTCATTACAGTTTTTTACACAGCATAGAAAACGAACACAATGGGTGCTGTAGATTGATTATAAATTTGGCCAATTAATCCCCTCCCTGTGTTTACACCTTTTGTGCTGTGATTCTGAAAAGCTTTCCATTAAGAAGTGGAGTTTATTTTCCACTCCTTGATTCTTATCTGCATCTGACTTGATATAATCAATAGAATGAGGCAGATGAGATTTTGTGCCATTTGCAAGCCTCCTGTTTTCTTTTGATTGCTGCTCCTGTTGTGACGAGTGTCAGCTACCCTACTGGAGAATGAATGATCATGTGGAACAGAGTTCAGCTGTCTCGGGTGAGGTCAGCCTAGACCAGTCTACAGACAGCTGTCCATAACATATGTAAGAAATCCTAGTGAAGATGAGCAGATCTGCCTAAGTGACCAAGAACTAAAAGTTTTTGGGAATTTACTTGACCAGAAGATCCATATTTGTTTGTATAATATAGTTGGCAAAAAATTAAAGGAGCTTAAGCAACCACAACAGCAGTGTAGTGTCTAAAAACGGGAAATTAATATTTCTTACTTGGTTTTAGGATGCTTAATTGAAGCAGAGTGTTCTATCTGAGAACTACTGCTAATGTATAAGCATTGATAAAATTATTTTCCTCAAAAGGAGTGTATATGATGATGTGAATTTGAAACCTTATCCATGTAGAAATAAATTTTTTAGAAGACCTAATAAAGAAATATAGATGATAAAATTACATCACATTTGAAGCTTTATTACGCAAAATAAATCTTTAGTACTTACAGTGTGGCTAAAGACCAAATATTTCTAACCTGTGAATGGAAATTCTATTAGAAAAGATGTTGGTTCAGTTGAGGGAATAATGTTCTGAAACTTAGAGCATTAAAACAAACAAACAAACAAATAAACAAAGAAAAAGAGTCCTGAGAAAACAGTGCTTTCCCAGTGGCTAGAATTTTTTTAACCCGGGGATTACTGCTGGGATTTGGGATTATGCCATCACGGAGCTGGGATTTGGGATTATTTCCCACATGCCATTGGTAGAACTGATATACTGGACAGAGGATAGAACCAGAGTTCTAATATTACTTCCCCATTCAAGAATATTTATTAGTTTGCATCTTGGAGCTTGGGTTTAATTATATTAAGATTGCACCTAATATTATAATTTACTTTTGCATTTCCTAATCTCTTACTCTTTTAGATAGTTTCCATAAAATTAGTACAATAGAAGCTTAAAAATGATTTCAATATAGAATCTTTCATAAGATGAAATAATATTGTCAGGTCTGGCCATGGAAGTTTTGTATTCAGAATATACAACAAAAATACAATATGCAGAATAGTTACTTACTTTAGGGTATGATTTTCTTTCTGTCTTTCTGAAATTCAAATACATGTAACAGAACAGACACTTATATTTTTAAAGAACTCTCAGTACAAAGAACAGCAACATGCATTCAGATTACATTTTTAAGTAGAATAAACAGATCATGAATATTTATGTGGTTTGGAAGGATGTGTATTCCACACTCTGTATCACCAAACCAAATAATTATGCAAAGATAGTTTCACTTAAAATTACAAATGCCATATTTTAGTTTGTGTTCAACAGTTTTAATGCATATTGATAATGGAAGGAAATAGCATCTATTTAAAAACAATACATTTAAGTTGGAAAAATGCCATTACAGCATATTTTAAAATGTTAAAATGGCTGGAATTGTGTTAGGGTAAGAGCTAACAAAGGTCCAAATGCTGACTGATGTTTAAGAACAAGACATAATTGCCTCTTTTGAAGATAATATACTTCTAAGATTTAGTCTGATAAGCCTTTATGCTCTGGTTTATGCATTTATTGTATTTAGCTTGTTCAGTTTGACCTGTATATACAACAAAGTGCACAAGGAACTCCAAATAGAGGTTATTATGAGTTAGCAGAGTGACGTATCTCTAACAGAAAATCATGTGAATGGCAGTTTAGTTCCTTTATCTTTTTCCATGATAGATCATATAATTGATCTTTTTTAAAAAAAGGGTTTGCAGCTATAATGTCCACATAATATTCTGCTAGGCATTTGGGGATGCAAAGAATATGTTACTAGAAAGGAGATAAAGAACATGCCTGTGAAATAAATAGTTTTGTGTACATATGCATGCTTATGTAAAGAAAAAGAGTTGCAGTTTATCTTTACAAATATGGGCTGAAATGAAGCAAATAGATTCTAGTATAAGAGTGTACAGAGCTAAACAATGGAGACCAACTGTTGCTGCCAACTACAGCGTGGACATTTAAGCTTACATTAAATGTTAACATTTCTGATCCTGAGAATTAAATGTTTTCAGATCCTGAGAATTAAAGCTTCAGAGCACATATCAACCTGAAATATTCAGATGGTTGAAAGAGTGATCTTTTAAATCATTTATTCACTGTAATATGAAGGTATATGATCAATTTAACAAAATCTTGTAAGGCAAAATTCCAAAAAATATAATTAGAGTCAGACACATATTAATTTTGGGTGTGGTTAAACTTCACTTAACATCTATTTCTTCAGGTGTAAAGCAGTTTGATATGTCTGCTCACTATGTCTTCGGAAGCTGCCATAATTATTAAATGAACTGCTGTATATGAAGACAAATTGAAGATTAATATGCTACAAAATACTTGATGATATCATTATTATGAAAGTCAATACCAAGAACACTGGTTCCATAAACACTTACAGCATTTTTGTCAAGTGCCCATAGGAGATCATAAACAGAAAGGAGTAATCACAAAGGAATAAGGAACAAGATGATTAGATTTATCTATTTCAAGGAATATTGCGAAAATTGAAAAAGGTTCCAGCTAGAGCCCTAACAGTAATATTTAAGAAATGGAAAATGTCTCATGAAGACAGGAAAAGGTAATTGGAGTAGTTCTGGCTTTAAGACAGAAGAATAAAAATTGGTTTATCGCCAGCATTTTAAAAGGGCCTATCAAAGGTATGCCATTATTCTACATGTCCTCTTTGAGAAGAGAAATTGACATTAAGTAAGAGAAGTTTTGGATGAATATAAGAAAAATCATGCACGATAGCGTCAATACCAGAGAGAATAAATATAGAAAGTAATCCAAACTTATTTTTTAGTCTATGTATTTATTCACCTATATCATCTATCATCTATCTATCTATCATCTATAATCTATCTATTCTATCATCTATTTATCTATCAACTACCTATCTATCAAATCTATCATCTATCATCTATCTATCTATCTATCATCTATCTATCTATCTATCATCTATCTATCTATCTATCATCTATCTATCATCTATCTATCTATCTATCTATCATCTATCTATCATCTATCTATCAT
>NW_022589728.1:25532215-25540613 GCF_004348235.1 Phoca vitulina
ATCTATCTATCTATCTATCTATCATCTATCTATCATCTATCTATCATCTATCTATCATCATCTATCTATCTAATCATCTTCTCTACACATGGTTTGGATTATCTGTTTGAAAATCGAGAACTAGACCAGTTTATCACTGGAGTTCCTTTAGTTTTATCATTCCAGAGAAAATAAATTTGCAATTTTCTATTCATGTCAGTCTTTTTTACTAAATCAACAAGATAAATGGAACCTAAATTTTTCATTGTTAATAACTTCCTGCAATTATTGTAAGTACCTAGACTGATTTTGTGTGTGCTGGTAAAATATCTGATGATTTCACTAGTTTTCCCTATCAGTGTTTTTAAGGTTATGAGGTGAAGTGGAGTCACATAGGAACATATGTTCAAAATATAGGAGGCTCTACATTAGAACCATTTAAAATTAAGTGAAAAGAGTGAAGATGATTATAAAATATAGTAAATATTATTCCAAGAATTTGTGCAGCTTCTCTGAAAGTGGTTAAGGAAATCAACAGAATCTGAAATATGGGCCAAAATAGAATATATTATGGGCTATACAGATGGCTCTGAAGTGATTTTTAAAAATAATATATGACAATATTTTCTGTATTTGAAATTCAAAATTATCCAGATCTGTCTTGATTGACTTAAAAGAGTCAACAGACAGTCAACAGAAACAGACAATTCAGTTAAGGCAACTAATTGATTTGAGGAATTTTCATTTCAATAATGACCTTGAGCCTTGGCTGCCTAGAATGCCCTCAGATCACGTCATGGGGCTCTAGTAAAGATCTATGGTCAAATCAATTACAAAAAGCAATGGAACATCGGATCCTTCCCTTGAAATTAACTAGTGAAAGTAGGTCAGCACACCTTCAAATGACACAATGAATTATTATGTTCTCAATGACCCAGGAAAGAAAGCACTAGTGACTGATGGGAGGTGATATTTAAATGAGAATCGAACATTTTGGGGATTAAACATGTAGCAATGATCAGAAAAGTACCAGAAACTTAAATATGTTACAATAATTTCTTTTTTCATTATAGCCAGGAAAGGGTTTTCTTCTCATTGTTTTCTACAACCACAACTATAATCCCGGGAAGGTGCTTATGTATTGAGGTTATTGCTGTACTATTTAAAAGTAAAACTGTGAGTAGAGCAGATTTCTCAATTTTGTTTTTATTATTATGTAGAGAAAATATACAAAATAGTCCATCATCTATTGCCACTATGGCAATTCAACTAAATAAAATGAGAAAGATATGGTCAAAGATAACTAATATAAAGACAGTAATTGAATTTGCCAAAATGAAAATTAATATTATTTAGATAGTGATTCCATTCTGCAATTATAAAAAGTAAAACAAAAAAATAGTAGGTGTAACTGCCTCCTTCCAAAAAAAAAAAAAATCCAATATTTTTTATTTGACTGATGTTTTAGATAATTGTTATGTTTTTATATGGGCCCTGGGAGTCTTTTTATCAGTTGATCAAGCACCTAGATTTATTCATAATGGTAAGTTTTAATTTAGAGCTTTATTTTTACATATCTTTATAGATAATATAAATTGTATATATGCCTTTATTACAAATAACTATAAGATTAAAAGTTTAATTCAAATATTAAATTAAGGAGTAATTTTTTCGATCCCATGTAAAATACAAATTCTTATAATACTGTTGCCTACATAAAAGTATCTTCTTATGACTGCAACATGGTAGTTCAGCATGTGGGCTCTGGAGTTCAGACCTTGCCCCACCCTTAATTTTGAATTATGTGGCCTTAGTTAAACTACTTATTCTTTACAAGCCTCAGTTTCATCATATATAAAGTGGTATTGATGATAGCCATTGTCTCATAGATTTTTGTGAAGATAGCATTAGAAAATGTAAATAAAATGGTTAGCTAGAATTTGGAATGTGGGAAACCGCGTTAGTTATATGATAGTCAAAGAGTCAATAAGTATTCCTTCAGTTATATTAAATACTTAAATGCTCCTATTTAATTAATTATGAAGACTTCAAAGTGGTAATACAGTGTATTTTATTTAATCATGTATGGAGTTTAATTTTCTTTCAAAATTTTTGTAAAGTCATTAATAAGCCTATCATGCTATTTTATGAATTTTTGTATCGTACTTAGTATGATATTATGACTTTATTTATATTATGGGGTCACTGTGAATTAATATAGCCATTTGACACAGCTGATAGTGTAAATTATTATCTTTATAAGACATAAACTGTGTCCAGAAAACACATTCAAGTACCAAATTTCACATTTTTATGCCCATGGGCTTAATGAGTTTTCTATCTTCTTAACAGAAAATCTTTAATAACAAACCGTGTAAGTTAGGCATAGCAAATACTATCTAAGTTGCTCAGAGGTTTGTCACACTCACTTACTAGACCAGACATTTTTATCACCTTTGGTTTCTGGGGTTTCTTGCATTTTAGCACTAGTATTATCGTATTCTCTGTGTAGGAGCAGAATGCTTAGATGAGAATAGACCCTCTTTCCAGCGTCTTTTCCATCCTGTCTTTAAAAAAGCCCCAAGAAACTCTCAATTCAGCCTCGCTTTGTACTTAGCCTAGTCCCTGCCTGTAAGAGCTGTGAGATGCTGGAGGGTGTCATAAAGGACCCTGTGGAGTGTTTTTCTCTTCAGAGATTTTAAAGGAAAACATAGCTCTTATCTTTATAGTCTTACTGGGTTAAAGGTCAAAATGGGGAAAAAAGCTCTTTAAACTCTCATGTGAAGAATTAGGAAGAAAGAGGAGTAAGGAGTAGAACAGTCTTCCACATAAATATGAAGCAACCATGGGTACTTGCAATTAGGCACTAAATTGTAAATGTCTGTCTGGAGTAGCAGTAATTATGATGAATGTGTAAATATGGAAGGGCGAAGAGTAGAAATTGACATGCTTTTTAACTTTTTCCCAAAGACAAGGAATTCTTATTGATTGACTATTAAAGACCTAGCAATCTATTTAGAAAAGGTATATATAAACATATACAACCTCATAATAATAAAATATTTAAATGATATTTAGCAGAGCTATGACGGGCAATGCATAGCTAATTATGAGATGGAGTCAAAGGTCACACAGCAATGCAGGCATTTTACCTTTTTAGGTCAAGCCAGGAGGTTCCGTTGGGAAGCAATGGGATTCAGTGGATAACATCAGTGGTAAACTCTTGATGGCTGCAAGTAGAAATGAGGTTAAGCCTTAACATATTTCTGCTAAAATGCACAGAAGGGTTTCAGACGTCACTAAACAAAAATCCCTTTTGCATATACAGCAAAGTTAAAGGTGAGGGACAAAGCAGAGTGTGAAAAGCAGTGAACCCATTGAACACATTCTCTGGTCAACTATGTCCTAACATTCAAAAAGAAAACAGTAAAGGGGAAGGAGGATCTTGTGCTCCAGGAGTGCACAATACTGCACATGGGTAGTGGGAACAGACTCAGAACTAGAGAAATGTTAAAGATACTTTCACTCTCTGTGAAGTTTTTGTGCTAGTGTAGGCAGAGGGACTAAAAAAAACACATATATTTTTGTACGTAGTGCTTAAAAAGCCTAATATGTTTGCAGGCATTATGGAATGAGAGTAGGGCACAGAAGAAAATTAATAAAAAAATGAATAATCAATGGTGAAAAGAGCTAGAAGGGTGTTGGCTGAGAGACAGTGAGGATCTATCAGTTTCCTGGTGAGGTGTCATGGAGGAGAGTCAGAGACATGCTACATATTATTTGTAGTTTATCATATTCGGAATTTGGCATAAGTGATCTATGAACTCTTTCATTCTGTTTATTCCTTTTTGTAGTTTATTCCATCCTGTATGCTTAGCTATTCTCAATTTAGCATGTGATCTTTATTAAAAGTCACAAGTTAAAACACATTGCTGGGTTCATTTAGTATCTAGAATGGTCTAAACAGTAAACAAATTTCAGAGCAGTATCTCGGTGAAACTGATTTTGTCATAGAGGTGTTTAGGCAAACTTATACTTCCCTACCACTGGCAGAAAGATTGAGTGGAAGAAACTACCCAATATGCACATAAGATTAAATAACAGTTAAGCAAATAACTTAGGCAAATTCAAGACCTGAGGAACTACATGCATTAGTTTCTTTTTTTTTTCTTTTCTTTTTTTCTTTTCTTTTCTTTTCCTTCTTTTCTCTTCTCTTCTTTCTTTCTTTTTTTTTTGAGAGAGAGAGAGAGCAAGCAAGCGTGGGGTGGGGAGGGGCAGAGGGAGAAGGAGAGAGAGAGAGAGAATCCTAAGCAGGCTCTATGCCCTGAGATCATGATCTGAGCTGAAACCAGAGTCAGACACTTAATGAACTGAGCCACCAAGGCGCCCCCATATATTAGTCTCTATTGAAGTATCACACAAACAACAAACACTTATTATCTTGCAGTTTCTCTGAGTCAAGAGCCCATGGATGGTTTGACTCACTTCTCCACTCAGGGTTTAATTAGTCTATAATCAAGCCGTCAGCCAAGGCTGTAGTTGTCATTTGAGGCTTGGGGTCCTTTTCCAAGCCTACTGTTATTGGTAGAATTCAGTTCTTAGCAACTGTAGGACAAAGGCCCTCAGGCCCTAGAGGCTGCCCACAGTTTCTCACCATGTGATCTTCTCCACAGCATGGCAGTTTGCTTGTTCAAGGCCAACAGGTGAGCTTCTCTGTTGCTTGGAATTTTTCACTCAGGCAAAGCTTAGACTGTTTTAAAGGGCTTACACAATTAGGTCAGGCTCACCTAGGAAAATCTCCTCTTTGATGAACTTAAGACAACTGGATTAGAGACCTTAATTACATCTGTGAAATCCCTCCACCTTTATCATTGTAACATAACCTAATGAGGGGACTGAAATTCTATCATAGTCACAAGTCCTACCCATACTTAAGAGCAGGAATCTTGGGGTTCATCTTAGAATTCTGCTACCACATTACAAGATTACATATTATTGATGTACAGTGGAATTATAGACAGTTCTGGTAACTTCTTATACTTATTTTCCTTCATTTCTATGGAGGTTATAATAGTTCTGTTTCATGAGACTGTAAGGATTAGATGAGGGAATAATTGCAAAGAGCTTGCAATAGTGCTTGGATATAGTGTTACGTAAAGATTTGTTAAAAAATAGAGTAAGTACTAATAAATATTTGTTAAAATGGAGTATTTAAAGTGGTTACTGGCACATACTAAGCAGTCAAGAATGTTAGTGCTATTATTTAAAAATACATATATTATTAATTCTTGAAATGTAATGTTTAGCCATAAACAGTTGATTTGGGTTTAAATCCTAAGTTGTAGTATCAAGATAAAAATATACTATGCATTTTCTTCATATTAATACTCTGATTTATGTACAAATAAGGTATTTGAAATTAGTACCATATATATTCTAAATTGTGTCCTATCTCAATAACACATGAGAATTAGGAATGGTGTGTTTTAAGAACTGATTAATTTCAGGTAATGATTTTCCGGTGCACAAGAGACATGGGCAGTTTTTAGTATAATTAGACTTTGAATGCCAAGGTCATGATCAGTAAGAGTTAAAAGACCATTTGCAAAAGCTTTACTTATGGAATTTATACAGACAACCAGATTTTTCTTTAAAAAAAGTCAAATCTCATTGTTAAAAATATATCTGATGGGATTGTTTGCTGATATCTCCATTGTTTTAACTTCAATCAGTATTTTAAGAGAGGAGGACTACCAATAATTTTTCAAGCAAAAGGAAAAAATTTGGTTTTAATTTGACGTGTCAATTTAATTAATAATCAACAAAATGGCATTCTAAATTTGCTTCAGATGGCAGTTCAATAACATCTACTGATTTTCTATTATTGGATTGAATACTGTCATCATTATTTCTATGTGGCATGCTTCAGGCAGGAATTGAATTATGCCACATCATACAAAATTTTCTTTTCCTTTGTGAAGTATGTGTATGAAATTGTTTTAAATGCTACCAAATTTCATATTGCTATGGCAAGAATCTCTCTCTCAGTATATATTATATTATATTACATATGTGTGTGTATATACAAAACATTTCTCTAGCACAGTCTATAGCTATTAAATTAATTCTTTTTCATTCATTCAGCCTTTATGGATACCTCCCACCAAGCACTCTGCAGAGCATAATAAAGCAGTTATATGTGATGAATAAAATTAAAAGTGCCTAGGAGTGTGACATTCGGTGCAGTCTTAAATATCATGCTGAAAAGTATGGACCTTGTCTAGGGAGTGGAAAGTTTTGACATATCCACATGGCCACCAAATACCTAGGTATCATTTTTGATTTTTCTTTCCCTTACATGCCATAACCCTATCTGTATTGTCTTTACCTTGAAGATATATCCAGAATCTGCCCTATTTACCACCATAACTGGGACAACCTAAGTACAGGCCACCTCCTACCTGGATTGAATGTCTCCCAATCAGTTTACTACCTCTGCCTTTGCCCACTTCCTGTCTATTCTCCACATAGAAACCAACAAAATCCCTCCCCCTGCCCCCGCAAAATGTAAGTCAAATCATGACATTCCTTTTCCTAATACCCTCCAATGGATTTTCACTGCACATCAGGGTGAAAAAGACAAAGTCCTGACAATTGTGTACAAGGCTCTCTTGATCGGGTCACTCATTCACTATCTGAGTTTGCCCATCACTCCCCTGCTCTTTAGCTAATAGAGCTCCTTGGGTCCTTAAACAGGTGAAGCATTCTATCATCTCAGGGCTCTTTCATTTGCTCTTCTGCCTGTTGGCATAGTTCCTTCTGTTAGGTCTGTTAAATGTCACCCAATTAGAGAGGGCTTCTCTGGACACATTCTATGAAATAGGATCTCTTGCACCATGCTCTCTCTTTTCTTTATCATGAACTGGCATAAATCTGTTTATCTGTTTATTGTTTGTCTCCCTCACTGCCCCCAATCATTGTGCTCATAGAGCAGACATTTTGTTTCATTTCTTGATGTACCTAAGCACAGAGAATAGTGTCCTGATACTTAGAAGGTGATCAATTTTTTGTTTAATTTTATTACAACTTTAAAAAATTGTGTGACAGTAATATTAGAATTCTATTACATCTGATCAGTTTTCTGTTTGAGCATGGATTGCTTTGTTAATGCTTTTTCTGAGATTCTGATCGTGTTTTTGTTTGTTCTTTTGTTATTTTTATATTTGTGTCTATGTGTGTCAGGATCATTTTAATTGAAACTGACCTCCGGAAGAAAATACCTGGATTAAGGTAAAATTTTAATCTAAACCATAAGAGAAGTGGAAAGCAAACTGGATTTTTCTTGGTTTGTACTTTCTGTTTTTCAAATTGCTGTCTCCACCTTGTTCCTCCTTTCTTAGTACAGGTCTTCTCCTTTTCATTCCCTGTATTGACCCACTAATTGAAAACGCATATATTCTCTAATTAAAGTTTGGAAAGTGAAGACATTTTTACATTTCATCACCACTCCTAAAAGGAGATGGGGCGTGGCAAACATTAGACAAAAAAAATCCCTACATCACAATAAAATTAAGAAAATGCCAGAAACAGAAGCTGCAATTAGGAAGGGATCTGTGAAGTCTGGTCTGAGATGCAATAGAAGGCTACAGCCTGAGGGGTGCCTTCTTAGAACTCTTGTAGATTATTAGTTCTCTAAACTTGGAAGACTTTCTCAAGGATCACTTAACAGAGATAGCATCTATTTCAGGAAAAGCAGCAAATATCCCTGCAGAGAACCGGTTTAACTTTGAAGAAAAGAAAGGTGAAGATACTGAACGGAACAGGACAACCTTATATTATTTCTGTCTTCAACCTACCTTTGTGGCTATAAACAAGGAAATAGGAAGGCAACGATCTATGGCAAGATGGACAGCCCTTGCTGCTGTAAGCCCTTACAAGACAGAATAGGGGGGAGATACACCTGCCCAGGTAAAAGAAAATTGCATGCAAAGTCAAAGTTTCAGAAAACCTAATTGGCTAGAAGCTGCAAGCTACCCATCTCAAAACTCTCCATCAAAAAACTGTATACAATAACTATCTAATTGTAGATTAGATTGTTGGCATTGCTGCCATAATAAATGACCATAAACTTAGCAGCCAAATACAAATTTATTATCTCATGATTTCTATAGGTTAGAAGTCTGGATAGGCTTGGCTAGGTTCTTCTGCATAAGGTCTCACAAGGGTGAAATCAAAGTCTGGTACTCTTAATGTATATAATTGGAAGAATCTACTTCCAACCTTATTCAGGATGTTGGCTGTATTTGATTTCTTGCAATGGGACTGAGATCCCATTTCCTTGCTGGTTGTCAGCCAGGGGCTGGTCTTTGCTCCTTTCTTTCTTTCTTTCTTTCTTTCTTTCTTTCTTTCTTTCTTTCTT